>NC_136907.1:48990875-49090095 GCF_949606895.1 Notothenia rossii | reverse complement strand
GCCTTCTCTCACCATGGACACTTTTCGGCAAGTGTACTGCACTGCTATCTCATCCTACTCCTGTAAAACTGGAGGGCAATCATTAATAGTTAGTGGCTTTAAGAACGTAGGCTGCATAAAATAGCATGATCCAAATCTCGACGGTAGGTCAAATCATGATGTGACTTCCAGTCAAATATACAGAGTAAAATCAATTGCTTGTTATAATTAAACATATCTATTGGCACGTCCTCTTGTCGCGATATGTTTTCTTTGTCGCCCAAAATTCGGCAATGTCATGCTTCAGAAGATTCAGAGGTACATAATGTTATTTTTTTTTCTTTGGTTGCTTTAGTGTAACAGTTTAATTAACTTCAAGGGATTCCTTAAGTATAAGACACAGACAAATACCTTAATTACGAGAAGACCTAAGGTTGATATATACAAAGGATATTAGTTTAAGGAAAGTTTGATTCTGTGTAAAACTTAAACTTAAGGTGTTTTGTGCGACAGACCACTTCTAGCCCCCAAAAAACTAGTCATTTCTAAAGTTTCGACATCCTCAATGACACTCAATGGAGTACTTATGGTCCCAAGACCCATACCCCAAACCACTTAACCACTAAACTGTCGGCACAGTGTTATCTGTCTGCACAGACAAGGCACGTTTTTGTCTCTTCTCTATATATGAGGAATGCTTTGTCGGTATTCTCTGACAAAAAGACTCTTGTTTTTTTTTTCACACAGATTGTTTTCAATAAGTTGAACTCTAAGGGCCAGACAGCAGCAGCATCTCTCAGGAAGACGCAGGTGGAAAATCCGGCTCATAACCTTAACAGCGCGCTACCCACACCCCCACCACCAGCCCCCCTCCCGTATTTCCCTCACCTTTCCTGCTCTAACTACCGTGAAAGTCATCTCCAGCCTGTTTTTATGGAGCCTTTCAAAGCAGCCGTGCCAAGTCCAGGGCAGGAAATATCACGTCACTGTGAAACGTGTTATTTACGAGAATCTGCAATGTAGCCAGACCCTTTATTTCACTAGCTCACCTCACTGGGTGCATCTGTTCATTTGAATTTCAACAGTGTACCCTTTCTGTGGCTTATGTAATGCAGTCTGACTTTAATAAATTGTTCAGCGCCATTTCCATAAGACTCTCATCCTTTTTATGATAAATCTAGAGGACAGACAAATAAGAACTCACAGTATCTTCCTGTAGAGAAGGCATGACTGTGTTACTGTGCTTTACTGTTTGTGAGCAATAGTGACTGTCATTGTTGGATTAATAAACAATCAATACATTTGTGCAAAAAAAATGAAAAGGTGCCATCTTGTTTCGTCCATCCAACATACCAGTAACAATAAAATCGAGAAAAGCGACAAATCCATAAATATGAGAAGCTGGATCAAGCAAATGGGACATTTTTGTTGGATTAAAAGAGAGTCTGCAATTGACATTCATGTACCGTAACATAATGCTTGACACTGCTGCTGGAACAAAAACATTTCCCAATTATGGGATAAATGAAGTATATAATGTATCTATCTATCTTATATGTTGTCGGTACAGTCTGCTGGGTGCACAGTATTTAATGTGAACTTGGAGGCAAAAGGATGCATTGCAAAGGTACAGTTTACTTGGCGGTTTACACAGACCACTGCTACATTTTTCTTTTACTTTCCAAAAGTAGCTGGGATGCAAGACACGGGAACTTAAGAACTGAGGATGTGGAGTGTTTTTTTGTATGCAAACTGTAACTGTACTGCACATTTTACGTCAACCAGACGACTGCTACTGGTAACCATCATTGGAAGTGGGACGTAAGCAGACATGAGCAGTCCCATTTGTCTCCGTCAGGTGGCAAACCATCGTTCACCAGACTAACTGAGAGGTGAAATGTACTTAACCAAAAAAGATTTTCATGTGATCAATGTAAAGAAATCAAACGTGTTTGAATATATTGCTTCATTGATTTTATTTCCATAGCCAACGTAGCAAGTACTGTAGTTAAACAGGGGAGCTCCAAGACTGGGAGCCTTGATCAATAAATGTATATACAGTTTCAAAACACATATGCATCAGGAAATGTGTGTGATAAAAAAAACGTTTTCTTTGCAGATTTCACTTTTTACAACAAAAATATATTTGGAGTGTAAAAAACGTGTCTCCAGACACCCTTGAACATAAGATGGAAAACAAGGATTATATTCACACAATAGTTAATATGTTAATTAAATGTCAGCCTTATTCACAGGGGGGGTCAATGGGATCCAAACAGCAAACTTTGACCCTGGGCCCCCTAAATTGGTTTATCCGGCCATGCCCTGGCTGTTAGAGAAAGAAATTAGATTAGGTGGCCACATTTTCGTCAGTCCCAGTTTTTCTCAGACATACTCCTTGTCCCCCCCCCGTCTCTCCTTCTTTCTTCTCTCCCCCCACCCTCGCCACCTCTCGTGTCTTCCCCAGCTGTACTGTGCAGGAACAGCAGAGTGAATGAGACCTTTCATTGAGTGTCAATGTCATACTTGTGTGTCAAAGCCTCTGGGAAAAATGCCTCGGCTTCAGCAATCAACCCATTTAAAAAAAAATCCTAGCTAAACAATTGCACATTACTTCAAATATATTTTCCAAAACAAATCCATTAAATACTCCATTTGGACTAAAAGCATTGGTGTGTAGTTTAGAGAAAGTTTTATGTTTCACTGTGCGTGGTTTTGCATGTTCCTGCTCACATACTGAGCTTGTTTGAAAGCTCCGAAGGCGTTTTTGAATGTACCGTGCACCTTCACAATCACTTAATGAAAGCGCTCGTTTATCCATCTCCTCTTTCAGGCCTCTGCAGCTGCCGGTGGCGTTGAAAAAGCTGCAGACCAGATTACATTCCCCCTCACAGAGTGTTTCATATTGCTTCTCATCAATTAAATAACAATAGCATAGCAGGTTCTACTCTGTTAAATCAGGCCTGAGTCATCCCATTGGCCTGACTTTATTCCACTCCAGACACATTTTAAAGGGGCCCTATAATGCTAGTTCATATTTGTAATTGGTGTCTTTACTCTGACATGTTTCCATACTTTAATGTTCAAAAAGCTCTTTATTTTTCTCATACTGCCTGTGCTGCTGCACCTCTTTTCACCCTCTGTCTGAAACCAGGGCCCAGTCTACTCTGATTGGTTAGCTGGCCGGCTCTGTTTTGATTGGTCAACCTCTTAGAGATGTCCCGCCCCATAGCCTATAACGTACATGTGTTGGAGCGCTAGCCAATAGATGCGTGATCCTTATGTAGTGATTTCACTATGTCGAAACTTTGGAGGGAACACAGAGCTTTTGCACCATTTACATGCACAACAACCTATATAACACACTACAGCAGGAGTCGGCAACCCCTGGCTGGCACGCGGCACCGTAACCAGTGGCACACTAGGAATAAGTGGAATAAGTGTGCAAAAATATTTAAATTGTATTTTCGGATCCTGATCGAGACCGCCGCCAGAGCGTGTCTCCCCGTTACCTGCAGAAGGAAACCATGCACGTAACGCACCCCCGCTCTCTTTAACTCCAAGCGACTTTCTGCCGCTTTCCTCCGTGGTCTACAGCTGATCGTTTCACCACGGAGGAAAGCACTTCACTAATTGCCGTAGGCCTACACATAAGGAGCTGTACAAATGTCACAGTTTTTGCGTGGCTGTGTGGAAAGCCCAGTGGCGGACTGGACATCTGTGTGTTGAACTTTCCTGTCGGCTCCCAGACCGTATCGAGGAGGGCAGAAGCAACAAGCTTCAGGTTCAATAACCCACTTTAGCTTAAATAGACTGGAGAGAGGCGAGCTCTTCTTGGGAGGCCGTTGCATTTATTTAGCTGTTCTTCTGTTTCACAAAATACATCACAGACCTCTGTTTTTCTGCTTCCTCGTTTCACTTCCAGAAACATACACACGTTCCCTCACTGTCGCTCTACCATCCACAAACACACATGCACAAGCCACACCCCCCTCTCTCTCTCTTAAAGGGACAGCGATCTCATCTCACTCTGCATGACCCTAATATAGGTGTGCTCTGGAGAATCACAGAACGGACGATTGTCCTTATTATTATGCCGTTTAAACCAATTATTTAAATGTGTTTGTTAAATTCGGCATCGTGTAAGTTGCACTGACAGGTCCAAACACTGCTTCCAGCGAGGCTCCGCCGCCCTCCTGCTGATAGTTCACGAGCGTCAAGCGCCTCAATCCCACCCCCGTTGATAATTCTCGATCGTTGGCACGCTGATAACAATTTTTTTTTTAAATGGCACTTCATATCAAAAAGGTTGCCGACCCCTGTACTACAGGAAAGGGAAAATCCCAAAATTAGGGCCTTTAAGACTCAATTTGAGTAGTTAGAAATTCGGACGCATACGGTTTATCCAAATGTTCCTGAGTGCTGCAATGATGACATAACTGTCCCCCCAAACTTAATTCTGCCAAACAGCATCCTGCATCCAAAACTCTATAGAGGCACCAGCAGCAGCAGACTAATTCCATTTGTATACAGCAGAAAACCTAGATCTCCTCCTTGTCATCCTTCATTGATTTTGCAATCCAGTGCCATCCGAGCAGAACCATACAAGCCGTGCAGCTCAGTCTGCCGCTGATAGCCAATCTCTATTACCCACCTATGCCAAGGCTTCGTTTGGAAGGGCTAACCCTCTCAGCAGGAGCACACGGAGGCAGAGAGCTCCGACTGGCGGATCGGAGCGATGATGGATTTATGTGCCTCTTGGAGAAAGGATCATCTTCTCTCCCTCACTTTTATTATCCCATCAGATCTGCCGTGACGGCAATAATACATGACTGCCTGTCACATTTTTGCAGATCTGCCGGTGAATATGAATGATGATTTCAAATGCACGTCTAATCAGCCGCGAAATTGCTTCAGTAAATATGTTCTACTACCGGCGCTCTGTCTTCTTCCTGTCTCTCACTTTGAAGAAAACTCCAAGTAATAGGCTTGTAGTTGTCACAATGTTTAAGACCCGTGTTGGCTTCACGGTTCCTAATTAGCTTTTAATGCACGGAGACGGGCTTGAGGACAGAAATGTGAAATGAAAGGAAGCCTGCTGTGTGGCCATAGTGATTCAGGCCTTTGTTCTCTAATTAAATGACCTCAGAAGGGAGCGCTAAGCTTAAGTTTGTGTGTGTGGCGCCCTCTGATATGAAGGTCTGTGCCAAGTGCATTCAGTCTCGCAATGAATAGGGCGTCTTCTACAAAGCCTAAGAAGCCCTCTCGGTGCCCGCTTCGCCTTCTTGTTGCTTGTTGGAAAATGTCCACAAAACACCATGTCTTTAACAAGTGGCCCATTCGCAGAGCTCAGGATGTTGTAGTTGGGGATACGGTAGCCTCTGGTTTTTTCTCACTCTTCCCCACCTTCTCTGAACATATCTGACACTGCCAGCCTTCCCTGCAAACTCTTTTCGATTCACAAAGGCTTACATTTTTGTCTCTATACCTCAGGAAACTAAAATGAACTTTCTCCTGTAGATGGCACCATTTTATAAAGTCAAATCACTCAATTAAACAATATCTCATTTACCTCTAATGATATCTAGCCATGTAACTAACTTTTGTCCAACTTGTCCATCCTGTTTATGAGTTATCTGGCCAATGTGCTCTCTGCTCACCAGGATTTAGGAACGAGTCCTAAAACCCGGAAATTAGTTAGTATTTTCTTACTTTAGGTTTCCTCATCTCGAAGTCAATGCTTTTTTGCATGTGTTTTTGTTTAGAAGCCTAAAATAAGGTCTGTGGTTAACACATGCTTAAGGGATTTTCAAGTTTTGTTCTGAAAACATAAAATACATCCCTGTGTGTCATAAAAATGGTGGTTAACTAACAAGTGACTTAATGAACTAGGAAACGTCATCACGCCGAGTATGCTTTCAGGTACACAGTGATAACGCGCAGTCATGTGACCTCGATGTAGTTCATTTATGGCCTAGCATTAGCTTTTTATTTCTGCCGATTGCGTTTACTCCATAAAAAACATAAAGCAGTGTTAATATGTGAAGATTTTCCTTCTGAACAAGACGTGTTAAGTTTCATAAATGTGTTTTTGCAACAACACTATTTTTCTACAAATAACAAAATCCAATCAGGAAATGTAATTGCTTATTGTCGAAGGAGCCTTTGTGATGCTAACTTCCGGGTCGGAATACAAAAATACGTCATCACTGCACCACTCGATCTCGATATTTACTACACATCTGACAAGTTTTTGTGATTGCATCCTACACCGTTGCAAAATCTGTCCACAGAAATATTAACTCCTGACAAAGTACTCAAAACCTATTAGCTAGTGGAGCAAAGTAGAGATCTTTAGGAGCACATTTTTCCATGCTGACATGCACATACTTGAGCTGAAAACAATAGCAGACACACACTGTCGCAGCTGGAAACAGTATATTTAAAATTCTCCAGTGAGATCTCTTCTCAGAAACAATGTCCTATTACTTCCTGATAAACTGCAGACCTTGCTGACAGCTGAGTGTTTCTTTAATGGAAAGTAGTTCCAGCGATGTCTGTGGATTATCCAGAGTAACAGGGACACTGTCTGGAAAAACACATTACTGGGGAATATATATATATTTTTTAAACCTGCAGAAAGTAAGCTCTGTGGAAGACAAAGGATTATGACACAAGTTTTGTTCAGCAATAAATCTATTCGCAAACAATCACTATTTCAGGTAAGGGATAATGTGCCAAGGTGATGCCTTTATGTTGATGCAAGATCCCTTCGCTTTGCGTCAGGATCATTTTTCACTAATGACCTCCTTGGTGCACATTATCCCGGATACCTACTACATAAACCGATGAACCAACAACTTGATTGACAATATTGATACAAAAAATTGATTTAATTGATTTATAAATGATCGTATTGCTTCCGCTAAGAAAAACAGAGTCCTTCCACTGCATACCAACCTCCTTCCTTCTGTTGGGCTCTTTACATGGGACAGTTTAGCCTTCATGAATCCAAAGAGTCGTGCTCTCCACAAATATAAAAGTGAATATCCAAAAAGTATTCCATGGTGTTTTCTGATGGAGAAAATGAATGTTTGTTGTCCACAGCTGATGTCAAATGTATCGGACTTCTTTCTGCACATCGATATGACTGCACAAAGTCACTTGATCATCCGTAGCAACGATCTGTTCTCCTTAGCAGCAGCCTGATGACGAGAATTAACAACCTCTGAAATGTCCAAATTGACCAATCAGAATGAGTATTCAACTAAGCTGTTTAATAAGGAACCACATTATGTCACCAATGTGATTGAAACTTCTGGAGCAATGGAGATGAAACTCAGAGAGACACAAGGAGAACTGGAGCATGGTTGAAAAACACTGATGGTTTATTATGAAGTTAAGGCCGGAGAATTCACCAGACATGATGACAAAGCGGTTGCCAAACCAATTCTGAAGATCTCTACCCCAGACCCATGTATTTAGCTAGCTCTGAGATAATAATCAACATTGTGCTTAAAGGCCCAGTGAAGTGCATGTTTTTGCACCAAAAGGAAATGGCAGTTTCATTCCTTACATATTATTGTGCCTGTTCATGGCTAAAATAATTTTTAATAATTCATAATTAATGAATTAATGAATTATTAATTTTGCCGTCTGAGCCTAACGGAAGTTGCAGACGATAGTGGCTGTGACGTCACAAGATGTACCCAGTTGCGATTGTAAACATGGCGGAGACTTTGGAAAGTGATACTAGTGTGAGAGAAATGATTGATTTGGACAGCTTTTCGGACAGGATAGATGAGGAAAGTGATCAATCTGGTGCACTTTGAGGGCAACATTAAGAGATTTATGGATACAGCTCTCAACACTCATATGAAACATATATTTCAATAATCAAAAAACATTGGAAGGATTTCTTAACCTATTTTATACAACTAATATTACATAGATGGAAATATTTGTTTACATAGATGACCAAACCCACTGAGATAACTTAGGCTACAGTTTACCTCCCTGAGCTGACGTTATCTCTCTCAGTCCCACAGGAGAGCACTCTCCCTCTCCTTATTGTTGAAACAGCTAATCTCCGTTAGCTCCGAGCTAGCACCAGATGCTAACAACAACCCTGTAACTCTGTCAGTCTCTCTTTCTCTCTCTCTCGAATCGACCACTGGCCTTTATTTATCATGATCAATCAAATAATCTACGAAACAATGACACCAGCCAGGCTCACCTTCATCTTTTGGGAACAGAAACATCGCCACTTCGGCAGACTTGACATTACTACAGCCAGCGGCAATGCATCGTTTCCCCTGTGTTTTTCATCCTTCTTTCTTCACTGTCGCCTCCATTGTTAGGTTTTCTCGATTGGCAATCACTTCCAGTCGACTCCGACACACTTTCCAGGAAAATACTAGCTCAAAAATGTTGAGAAATTCGACTTTGAAAAAGAGAAAAAACGAACGGTGGTGAATGTAAACAGTGCGGCGGCGTCCATCTCGTGACGTCACGCAGTAGATCGCAAGCCACGCCCACGAAGGCGAAGGTCGACTGCAGATTTCCCCGGAAAATTCAAAACTCGTAGAATTTGTTGCTATTCCAACATTTTTTGATATGGGTTCCAATGGACAATTTGGGTCATTACTATACGTATTAGCATAACAGATCATGCACAGGTGCACACTTCACAGGGCCTTTAACAAGATAAAACGGGCAAAGCACTATACCACCTCTATCAGCTGACGACAACAGGTAGGAATAAGGACACAAAACACTGAGAGCACAGCAGCCAAGGTCGCAGGCCTGAGCTCACTGAGGGCAGTACAAACTGATAAACTGAACTAAAGTTATGGGCCTAGGAACATATTTCCCTAACAGCCAATACTGAGTAGATGATTTACCTAGAGATGGGCTTATTGCTATAACCTCTCTTTTATTTGGTCTTCCAGTGAGCTGCTAACACCCACCTTTTTAAGGCGGCTAAAAGCTTCAATATTTACTGACATCACTTGGCATTAGAATTTCTTGAGCTTGTATTGACCACAGGACTTATTTCAGGCATCTAAGCAAGACGAGATGAGGGAACCTGTTAAGAAATGCTGACCCACCTCTTTGGTTTATGATTGTTATGACTATAGTACAGAAAGAAACTATTAGAGCTATTATTTTCACTCGTAGTAAAAAGATAATTGTGAAAATATATTTGTGTATGGTCTGTAAAGCAGACAGGTGGTAGTACGCAACAGACTAAAGATAACTAATGTTCCTGACATGCATTATTTCAGGTTGAAATCCAGCTCTTTCGAATGCCACTGTTGTCCTTCTTTGTCCCCCTCCACTGTGCACCCATCATAAAAATAATCCTAAAAAGACATCTGAGCCTAGGCGATAAAGTTCCAGCATAGCAACTGTTATTGCTGTTGTTGTTGGCTGCTACGTGCTTCAGGAGGAGGCGTGCATGAATGTCTCCATTACAGTTGTTCTGCATGCTGACAGCCTTCAGCCATCACAGCCACCTGGCACGTCTCCACGCCCACAAGCACTAGTGGGCGGAAGCGGCATGTCTCCGACCGTAACCAGACCCAGCTCGACGAGCGGGACATTAACAGCTGCTCAGCAGGGTGTAAGAGAGGGGGCAGCAGGAGCATTTCTGTGTGTGTTGAGAGCACATGCCCACGTGTGTCCAGCTCGGACGAAGGAGAGGTTGGCGGATTCACAGTTGACATCTTAATTGGCCGCCGGTGCCAGATGCCAGCTTCTTATGCCGACCAGTCCAGTGTCTCAGCAGAAGCCAGACTCCAGCAAGGGCTCCAGCGAGGGCTCCCACGGGTATTAGGTGCTCCAGCCTCCCTTCCTCTCACACACACTCACATACACACACTCTTTTTCTTCTCCCTCCATCCTCTCCGAGTCATTGTCAACACCAGTCTCTCTGAGGCGAATTCAAACGTAGAAAAGCCTGTCGGTAACAAAGGCCTGGGCGCCTTTGTGCGGGATCTATTCAAAACCAGGTCTGGCTTTCCTGCCATTTCATCTATGTTTGGATTGAGATCCCTCCGCCCCCCTCATTTATAGTGTATTGTTGTCCTGTTAATGTCCAGTCAGCGATCAAATAACTGTAGCCTTACCGTCTAACTACCAACCCATGACCTTCACCTCCTCACCCTTTCACTCTCGTAACATGACGCTTTTCCCAGAAGAGGAAACAAGGTTGGATACATCTATTCAAGTGAAGCACAGGAACGTACTTGGCCACATGATGGCACACTTTTTTTTCGTTTGGCCCTGAAGAGTTTAAAAGGTAAAGTCACTTATTTGAAGAGGACATATCATACTCATTTCCAGGTTCATATTTGTATTTAGTTCCTCTAGAGTCTACTGGGACATGTCTCCATGCTTAATGTTCAAAAAGCTCTTTCTTTGTCTCATACTGCCTGTGCTACAGCACCTCTTTTCACCCTCTGTCTGAAACCAGAGCCCAGACTGCTCTGATTGGTTAGCTGGCCGGCTCTGTTGTGATTGGTCAACCACTTAAGAGATGTCCCACTCCCTGGTACTCTTTTAGTTGATTCAAAGTAGCAATACAACAGTGTAAAAATACCCTGTTATGTAAAAGTCCTGTATTCAAAGTATTACTAAAGTAACAATGTTTGAGTAGCATGAAAATACACTTAAAGTACCAAAAGTACTTTTTATTTAGTAGGGCCAATTTCAGAATCGTATATATTTAAAATATATTAAATGATTGTACCTTTATTAATGCATGCAATATGTACATAACTTTTTACGTTTGCAACTGGGTAGTTTAATATATAATACAGTTTAATTAAATCATTTATTAGTTGGTTTGTATTTTGTATTAATAAATGAAATCTGCTAAATCAGTAGTAACTAATGCAGTAAAAAAATAAAGCCGAATTAAAAGTGCAACATTTTTCCCACATAATGAAGTGAAGTCAAAGTATATAAATGAACATAATATGAAAAAACGTTTTACTTAAGTACGGTACTTGCGGAAATGTACTTGCTTACGCTCCACCACTGCTAAGGACCACCATTTTCTAAGCCTGCCTTCCTTTGGATCTCAACTACACATTTGTGAAGATTCATTACTGCATGGATCATACATGTCAGTAACATCTTTACCCGGTGACATCCCGCCTGCGATCAAATAACTGTAGCCTTACGATCAAGCTGATCTCTGACCCTCGCCTCTTCACCCTTGACCCTGGTTACAGGACACTTTTCGCATAAAAAGAAACCGGGCTGGATATGTCAATCAGAGTCCGTCTAAAGCACAGACACATGTACTCGGCCATATGAGGGTACATTTATTTGATCTAAAAAGGGAGCGCACAGACACTTCAGTCTGCGGTTAAATGAGGAGAGTGAGAGTGAAGGTAGGAGACTGATATTAAAGTGGAATTTGATTAGCTAAGAGAGGTGGTATTGCAGCGTGAAATAGGCTGCTAACAAAATGATTAACTAATATTCCTGTATGACATTATTCTTAAAACTTGGTGTGAAGAAGGAAAGGTTTTTTTATGTTTGAATCAAATGGAAATTAAAGTTTAGTCTCTCACAAAGCACTGCTACTTCTGACAAGGACGGAACAGTGTCTTTGTCAGGTTTCATTTAACTTGGAGATGTAGCAGAGATGTCAAATGGGAAACAGCTGAGTGCCATCAAAGCATATCATGTAGTTGTGCGGTGTGTCAAATGTTGACCAGTATTTAAACATGGTGGTTGCTCCTGGTATTTTTATTTACACTTAAGACTGTTTACGTAAGTATGTCATTCTTTCTAGCACTTTTAATAGCAGCTCCAGCAAAGGGTTATTTATGTCAACTAAAAGTACATTATAATTTTGGTAAACAAAAACTCATTGAACTTAACTAAACTGAAACCTTATTGCCTGGTAAATAATATACATTACATAAACGTACTCGAAACATACATTTATTACTTTTTGGGTTTTGCTACGATGTCTCACTACCGAAAAAAGTAGAGGGCAAAGAATGTCTTTATACATTTGTGAAATTAAAACACAGAAACTTGACATTGGAGATGGCGTTATGTTGAAATTTCTTCACACAGATGCTAAATGACCATTTCTACACAGTTCTCCAACCATGTGTTTTGTATGTTAATATAGCTGAATAGGTCCAAGTAAATATATCCTACCCGAAAAAACAACTCAAATTGAATATGTAAATCTTTCCCAAATCCTAAACATTTAAAATTAAAAATTTGAAATTAGCAAAAGCACTAAAGTGAGATGTTTGATTGTTGTCTTAAATCTAATACAAATATTTCTGAGGAACAAACTAGCAAAAACTAACCAAAAAACTAAATCAAAATCAAAAAGTCAGAATTAATAAAAATATGTAAACTGCTATAAGCTTGCTCCAGATATCATATTTTATTACAATAAGCAGTCCACTCTATAGTATTACATTTAACATTCTGTTTTATCTTGTTTTATTTAACATTTAAATCGTCTATGGCTCCTGGATTTTATTTGCACGATTGTGTCCCTGGCACTATTTTCTGTCTTTTTGCAATTTATGTTGCATTGTTGGAGGAGCTTGGGACTTCAGATATCCTTAGCAACATCTACGCTGTAGCTCTTGTACATTTGACCAGAAAACCTTTAAATCTGGTATTAGGAAAATCTCTGAAGGACATTTGTGCTGATTTCTTAAAGCAAAACTCACCTGTGTCCATCCTCCTCTCTCCCCTCCAGAACGAGCCATTGCCAGACACGAGGTGCGTGAGATCGAGCAGCGGCACACGCAGGACGGCGTGCGGGAGCGGGACTCTGCGGCCTCTTCGCCGTCGGAGGGCGAAGACGACCTCGTCATCATCTACAACCGCGTGCCCAAGACGGCCAGCACATCCTTCACCAACATCGCCTACGACCTGTGTGGGAAGAACCACTACCACGTCCTGCACATCAACACCACCAAGAACAACCCTGTCATGTCCATACAGGACCAGGTCAGAGACACGCCCTGCTGTAGGGAGGTCCTCAACTAACACAATTATTCTTCTGCTGGGGACATTACCTTACCTCTTGTTAAAACATTTCTGAAAAATAGCGTACACAAATAAATGAAAGAAATGAGACACAGGTCATTCGCACAAAAGATCATGTCAAACCTCAATAACACTGTGTATGTATTCCTGGCGATCCAATTGGTGCAACTTGGTCATGTAACCGGTTAAGATGAGTACACTTTGATTACAAACGAGGAAAGCAAACATCGTTCCCTCTTTTCAGTGCATTACTAGATTATTAAGCGTGGGGCCGCAAATATTATTTTTCTTTTGTCTGAAAAAAGTCTCTACACAACACAAAACAAAGTGAAGCCCATGCAAATGTCTCGTTTACCAGAAATGAGCTTATTAATGTCTTTGAAATGAGTCATTCAGGAAGAACAAAAAGCATAACATCGACAAATCAACTCAAGAAATCTTAATTTGCTAAGACCAAAACAACCATCGACTAAAAAGGAGCAGCTCTAGCAACAGGTTTCTTTAACATACTTTTTTATTTTTTTAATTAATGTTGAGGTTTGTATTACAACGAATGTGGTCCAAGGGCCGGTTTGGAGTGCTTTATTGTGAACCACTTTTTAGTGTTCCCACTGCAGCAGCGCTGGTTCTTGGAACAGTAAATGGTGGGAGTAGAAAACTTCTGTTTCAGAAGCAGTAGCGCCAAGATTGCAAAATGGCTAGACACACATATAAACGTGGGGAAAAACATGAACCAGGCATACCTCTAACATATAACTTATTATTCCCCATACTTTGAATAACAACCAGTTTGCTGAATAATTGATCTGCCATACCTGTGCCTCGTTATTGTTCCATGACTTGGAATTTGATATATCGTTGGCTTTAAATCTTTTAATTGATAAGTCAGACTAGTTTTAGTTGCTAGGCAAACTTCATCTATGTAAGACAAGAGATACTTCACATTATACAATCCATTATCTATGTTGTCAAAGGTGACGTCATGACTTGGCTCCTCCCACCTCTGGTCAGTGGAAAAGCAAACTGGTTCTTTAGTGGTTTGCAAGTTGGACCACCTGTGAGCCGAACTAGCTGCAGCACAGAATTAGAACGGAACTCAAAATATATTTTATCCACTGCAATGACAATTTGTATTTGTTCCAGATGCGGTTTGTAAAGAATGTGACTGAGTGGAGAGAAATGAAGCCGGCCTTCTACCACGGACACGTCTCCTTCTTGGACTTCACAAAGTAAATACTTTGTCTTGAAATATAACAACAACAGTTAAAAACAGTGAATCAACCCTGCTGTGGTTTTGTGTAGGGTCTCCCCCTTGTGGTCATTCAAGTCTTTTATGGCTTTTTTTGTTCGTAAGGAATTAGAATTTACAAATCAGTCTACGATTGACAAAAAAAACTAAAATTAAAACCAATAAAAAGGAAATGTAATCTGTTGACGGCATAATAGAGCTGAAAGTATGCGAGGATTAGAATGCAACTGGTGCTTTTTTAACTGAAACCCATTCTACTTTGGGTTGATAAACTTTCCATCATCTATTTAATATATATGACTTAAGTCTCCTAAACATTTTTAATTTCTCCATTAAGAAAAGGTTACGCCTCACATAAAATCAGTCTGCTAATGTCCTTGACTCCACCATTTTTGGAAATGACTTTTACTGGAGACCAGCGTTTTTCAACAAAAATATGCTTTGATGCTTCCTACCCAGGTACAAGAACTGTACATGAGTGACTCGCCCCATGTTAGCTTGAATTCTGGGGGGAAAGGTTGCCTTTTGCGTTCCCTTTACACAAAACAAAGAATCAAAAAATCTTCATGAATGAAAGTAAATGGAAGCCATCTTTAACATCAAAACATCGTTTACAACCTCTCACACAACCCATTCAGTATAAACCACGTCTAATTTATTCGTATGTCATATGCTAACTAAATGTATATGTAATAACAAATGTATTTTGACTAAAACGGCACTATTTAAAACACTTAATAAAAGAGTCACACTGGCACAGATGGCTACCCGTCTGGACGATTCCAAAGTGTACTCAGTAATGAGCCCATCACTTGATAAATGACACTTGGATAATAGCTCACAAGTTTGATACACTGCTGCTGTTAATTCCAACCCAATGTTACTTTAATTTATCAAATACGTCTCAGCTTTTTGACCCTTAACTCAGTGTGGGGGTACGCGAGAAAGGGTTTTACTTTTAAAGGGGCCCTATTGTGCCTTTTCGGGTTTTGCCTCTCCTGTAGTGTGTTATATTGTTTTGTTTGCATGTAAACGGTCAGAACAGGCTAAAATCCCAAAGTTCCCCCCCGCCTGAAACACCTCCATTGGACTCCTTTGTTAACATCCTTAACATAATGACATCACTATGTAACATTGGCTTTTATTAGCTTGCGCTCCAACTCTGTTTCAGACAGAGGGTGAAAAGAGGTGCTGCAGCACATGAGAAAAATAAAGAGCTTTTTGAACATTAAAGCATGGGAAAATGTCACAGTAGAGGCACTAAATATAAATATGAACCTGAAAACGAAAACAATAGGGCCCCTTTAAGAATGTACCATAACACAGGGTGAGCAATGTACATAATCATTTCAACTTTTTCTATCTCTGATAGTTTCTGAATAATGGCTAACCACAAAACATTCCCGGAGAACATGGGATAGATTTTTCTCTCAGTCTCACAGCCTCTCTAACATGCTGTCTGCTTCAGTTGGGCTAATTCACAGTGTCGTGTATAAATATCTGAATGTACAGTAGCACTGATCCTCCGACCTCAGCAAAAATGGTGTTGAACTCTTAAATCTGCAAACTCTGGATCTTTATAAGTTAGCTTTATAGTTGGATCAGTCCTGTTGCATGTGTCTAATCCCTAATGTAAATGATTTCAGGTTTGGAGTGAAGAGGAAGCCCATCTACATAAACGTGATCCGGGACCCCATAGAGAGGCTGGTGTCGTATTACTACTTCCTGCGTTTTGGGGATGACTACAGGCCCGGCTTGAGGCGCAGGAAACAAGGAGACAAGAAGGTAAACATCCATACTCTTATTGTTTTGTTTCAAAAGATAGATTTACAACTTTCAATAGTTAATACTGACCAATTAAAATATCCCCTTTCAATTTTTTGTGTGTTTTCTCTTGGTTTTTGCTTCAGACATTTGATGAATGTGTGTCAGCCGGCGGCTCAGACTGTGCCCCTGAGAAGCTCTGGCTGCAGATTCCCTTTTTCTGTGGTCACTACTCTGAATGCTGGTGAGTGTTCAAACATCAGTCTGAGTATAGTCTTGTTTTTAAAATGACAGAAATCATGCTTGGTTTTGCTTCTCTTTAGTTGTTTTCTGTTTGTCTGTCTGCTTATTTTTCATAAGGCTGGAGATAAACCAATTTTTTTTCTGATTGCAAGCTAAACCTTATTTCTATAGCACCTTTCTAACCAAGTTTTAGCATTGTGTGCTGAACAACCTGTGAGAAACCACGTTAGTTGAGTCCAAAATTATTTTAAAAAAACAAACAGTTGTAATATAATATACGGCATGTGAGTCAAACCAATAAAAGAAGCATGTTAAAATAAAATAACAGTTTTATGTTTGATCAAATCCGATGATTCATGTTTCAACTTTTCTTCTAACTAGTGCACATCTCAAGTGTATAAATCCATGGCTGAAAATAGTCCCTAACATAGCATTCTGTAAAAATGAAACTTTATTCTTAGTGTTTTGAAATTCCCTAAGTTTGAAGGACTGGCCAAGGAGTCATGTGCCACAGATAAGCAGGTACATGCCTGTAGACACCAGGGGTGTTTTTCTTTACTTGCACAACAATATAAATGTTCTTACTGTTGTTATTGTCATAATGCTTTCACACAGAACAAATAATACGCTAAGACAATGGTCATTTGAGCGAGTGGTAAAATGCTGACAAATTCCAGGGTTTAGGGAGTCATTCCTGCACCACTTCATAATAAAACTTACAGTAGCTTAGGATATACAACAATTGACCTTTACTTACTTAGTTTTACCTACATTAGAATTGAAAAGTCAAAATTTGCATCGCTGCCGGTTAAAATGGTTTTGATGAGAAATATTTGCAGGCAATGGTCATCTGAGGCAGATCAGATGCTTTATTAGTTTTCTTTCATTAGCAGCACATTAAACCTCATCGTCCTTCTCTATCACTTCTGCTCCCCTCATCCTCTCAAGGTCTCTGTAGCACTCTTAGCCTCCATCCTCCTCTCTCCATGATGATCTGTATCAATCTCTCTCTGCCCCGACTGATCCCTCTTAGCCTCTCTCATCTCTCCTTCACTCTGCCCTCTTACTTTTTAGCATCCACACTCTTGACGCAGAGTGCCAACTGAAGGTCTTAAGATTGACTTCAGTCTGGTGCACTAACACCTACGGTGGCCGACCCGTGCAAACGCGCTACAACAACACAAAATATACTGCACTTTCATAAACGATGCAAATCTAAAAACACAAATGTGCCAAAAACAAGCAAATGAAGAAACATCTTCACCAACTTTTAGAACAAAATTCCAGAGCACTTGTTGCCTTTCGGGATTAGAAACGTGGCTAACTCGTAATTGTAAGTGTTTTGTCAGTATATTTGATATGACTAGGTTAGCTACGTTAGCTAGCTTATGCCAATATTGGCATATTTTTAGGTAAAGTGTTAGGTAAGTATCCAGTGACAGTGATTGTTGGCCAACTTTGAAATGCCTGAACTTCAACAAGCGTTTCGGTCCCAGCTGTGTTGCCCCTTTCACACCAACGCGTTTTCAGCTCCGGCTCGGAGCTGGAGCCTGAAAAGTACGGTTTTTTCCTGTTCACACCGCAGCGGCGCCGCCTCTTAGCTCCGGAATCCGGTTCACTTCCAGCTCCAAAAAATTGTCGGTCTAGACTAGAGGCAAGAGCTTCAGAGCTAAGAGGCGGCGTCGCTTACGTCTCTCTTACGTCGAGGCGTGCAGGAAACTAAACCCTCCTCCCCTGAACATGGGTCGACTGAAGAGTCTCGTCATGCCTGCCTACAAGCAGTAGTGCTTATAAACACACTTTATAAAGTCAGGCAACACTAACCAGGCTTCGTGTGATTCTGTTTATTTGTGCCTTACTTTGACCATCCATTCACTGTTATTGATCATTGTGGAGAGAGGCAGACGTTTTGTTTTGTATTATAGCAGCTATCGGATGGAATTAATACATGGGCTGCACAGGTTGTTGTGTCCGACTATCACAAGTAGAATCATAATGAAAAATACGCCGGTAAAATGTGCCTGTAGAAAACGGCGTATGCCACAATAGGATAGCAATAGCAAGTAGTCAGTTTAGCTTCGGCTGCTATGCTAACATCATCCATTTTATACCAGAGAAACTTTCATAACAGCGTTGTGATGCCAAACAGCATCAATTCAGACTGACACACACTCACTTAAGGGGAACTGGGGATATGTATCAGCAGCTTGTGTGACAGTCAGACAGTGAATACTTTAGAGAGGCCGCTGCAGTGTGAGCTAACCGGGAGCTAACAGGAGAATAAACTCCCGTGGAAGAGCAGCCAGCACTGCAGCGGTCGGTAAATGCCGCTAAGACACATTAATAAACAATGAACCACGGCAATCTGGAGAAAAGCATAAGGTTGGAGAAGTCGTGTGATTAAAAGCAACACGATCATCGACCCGACGCGGGCCGGCCCTGACCAATTTGCCGCCCTAGGCGAGATTTTAGATGGCGATAATTTAAAACAAAAGCTGCTTTGCTGAACACTTAAACATACTACTTCTGGGTAGCAAAATATTTGCTATCAATCACTTCAGTCTTGGTTAAAAGCAAGATTTAGCCAAAATCCAACCATTAAAATACTACAGGCCTCAATCTCACACCTCAACACCTTACCTTAGACCAGGGGTGTCAAACGTACGGCCCGCGGGCCGGATCAGGCCCGTGAACAAGTTTAATCCGGCCCGCGAGATGATTTTGGAAAGTATAAAAAATAAAAAGAGCTGCAATTTTTCAATGAAAGAAACTGCTGTTCTAAATGTGTCCACTGGGTGTCGCAATAGCAATTATGTGAAGCGAGCAAACTATGTATAACGGGGCTGAGGAAGTAATCCTGTGTTTACAGTCTATCGTGCTTGGCTTCCTCACTCCCCAAAATGTCGCTATCAAAAAAGAGAAAAGTGGACACAGAGTGCAGAGTTTTCCAAGAAAAATGGTCATCCTCCTATTTATTCACGGAAGTGAATGGGAAACCCGTGTGTTTGGTTTGTTCGCAGCACGTTTCAGTGCTGAAAGAATATAACCTTCGTCGCCACTATGAGACTCAACATGCCGACAAATATGATAACTTGAAAGGAAAACAGAGAAGCGAAAAGGTGAAGGAATTGCTGGCGGGTCTGAAAAAACAGCAGTCTGTGTTTACTCATAGCCGAGAAATCGGCGATGCTGCAGTGAAAGCCAGCTACCTTATTGCTAATGAAATTGCAGTGGCTTCAAAACCATTTAGCGAGGGTGAATTTGTGAAGACATGCATGCTGACAGCTGCAGAGATTGTGTGCCCTGAAAAGCGTCAAGCTTTTGAAAATATCAGCCTGACAAGAAACACAGTTGCACACAGGATTTCTGATCTTTCGGAGGATTTGGACAGCCAATTGAAGCGCAAAGTTAAGTCGTTTATTGCGTTTTCAGTTGCAATTGATGAAAGCACGGACATTACAGATGTTGCGCAACTGGCCATATTCATCCGCGGAGTTGATGATACTTTGACCGTAACCGAGGAGTTTGTGGAGTTGGTGCCGATGACGGATACCACGACAGCGGCTGATATTTTCAACACACTCGAGGGTGCCCTGGACAGAGTCGGAGTGGACTGGTCACGCGCTGTCAGCGTGGCTACAGACGGTGCGCCTTCAATGATCGGGAAAAAAGCAGGTGTTGTGACGAAATTCAGGGGAAAAGTGCAGACTGCAAATGGAGGACGTGATTTTTGGACTTTTCACTGTATTTTGCACCAGGAGGCATTGTGTTGCAAGTCATTAAAGATGGATAACGTCATGAAGGTGGTCGTCCAAACTGTTAATTTCATCCGATCAAGAGGCTTGAATCACCGTCAGTTTGACAACCTTCTCAGAGATAAAGACCACAACTACGGCCTGCCTTACCACACCGAGGTAAGATGGTTAAGCCGAGGCATTGTGCTGAGGCGTTTCTTTGATTTACGAGAGGAAATTGAACAATTCATGAAACAAAAAGGCAGACCAGTGTTAGAATTTAAGTCCAAAGAATGGATGCAGGATCTTGCGTTCATGGTGGATGTTACAGAGCACTTGAATAACTTGAACACGATGCTGCAGGGGCGCAACAAAGTTGTAACGCAGTATTATGACAGCGTATGTGCGTTCAAGTTGAAGCTATCATTGTGGGAGACGCAGCTCGCGGGAGGTGATGCAGCGCACTTTCCTTGTCTGAAAAATGTGTGCGATACCCAACATGTCGCAGACATGAAGCGGTTCAAAGATAAACTAATAGGACTATTGCGGGAGTTTGAGCAACGCTTTCAGATTTTTGGTGAACTGGAGAAAGACTTCAAAGTTTTCTGCTCGCCATTCACCGCGAATGCCTCTGATCTGCCCGTCAACATTCAACTTGAAATAATAGACTTGCAGTGTGACTCAGATTTGAAGGGGAAATTTGCTGCAGCTGGCTTAGACACATTTTATCAGTATCTTTTGCCAGGTTACCCCAACTTGACAGCCCTTGCTGCAAAAGTGTTGTGCATGTTTGGAACCACGTATATTTGTGAGCAAGTTTTCTCTGTAATGAGCATCAATAAAACAAAGCTGCGCTCAAGGCTCACGCACAAGCACTTAAATGACATCCTGAAATTGGCTGCCACTCAGGCTTTGACCCCTGATATTGATGCACTTGTGAAAGCTAAAAGATGCCAGGTTTCAGGAGCAAAAACAACAGTGGGTAACCCAACTTAAAATGCTGCATAAGACACTGCACCCTGATATAGTTATCTAAAAAATGATTGTCTTCTGTGCAGATTGAAAGAAAGTGAACAGTGTGTGATTTACTGTAATAATGACAGTAACTTCAGTTCATAAGTTAGGTTTGTTGAAATTGTTCATGCATTGCACAGCTTTTATTTATCAATAAGTAATGTAGCCTACAAGGCAGGAAGTAAGTAACTCAACCCTCTTGAAAAGTTTCTACCTCAATTTGTCTCAATCATTTGGTGAGTTAGTACAGGATTAATATGTTAAAATGACAAATTAGTTATTTGAGAAGAGTTTTTGTATTTTGTTCATTCCCAGTATATGACTTAATGTTGTTGTATGGCTTTTTGTTGATACGCCAAGTCTAAATGTGCTTGTACTGTTATTGCACTAAAGTTCACTAAACTTAAACAAAGAAAACAATCTGAAGTTGTCGTCATTTTTTTGTTATTATGCTATGATTTTACCGCTCCGGCCCACTTGGGAATAGATTTTCCTCCATGTGGCCCCTGAGCTAAAATGAGTTTGACACCCCTGCTCTACAAGATCCAGCATGTGAGCAAACTGATGCAGTCACCCTCCATGCAGTTAGATGTGGCTGTCGACCTGCTGAAGAAAACAGGAGATTCCCTCACCTGCTACAGAAGGACCGGATTTTCTGATGCACAGACAACTGCAAAGGAGATGTGTGAGGAGATGAACGTGGAGTCTGTTCTCAAACAAAAGCGGTTGAGATCCACAAAACGGCAGTTTGGTTATGAGTCTCCAGATGAGCCTATTGATGATGCACTTAAAAAAATGGAAATTACATTTTTTAATGTGGTTGTGGATACAGCCCTCTCTTCACTTGATGAGAGATTTTAGCACCTTGAAGAGGTAAATGACAAGTTTGGAGTGCTCATCAACTTTCCCACCACATCAAACGAAGAACTGCCAAAGCACTGTCAAACCCTGAGCTCTGCTCTGACCCATGATGGACAACCAGACATTGATGACAGGGAACTTGCTGCAGAAATGCAACATTTTCCACATTTGCCATCAAAGAAGATGACAAACATGGAACTATTGACCTTCCTTCATGAGAAGAAGCTGACAGAAATGTACCCCAATTTGTGGGTTGCATTGAGAATCTCTGCCACTCTTCCTGTTACAGTGGCTGCTGCTGAAAGAAGCTTCTCAAAGCTCAAACTGGTCAAAACTTACCTGAGAGCTTCTATGGGACAAGAACGTCTCAGTGGACTATCCACCCTAAGCATCAACCATGTGGTCTCAAAACAGCTGTCTTATGATGATGTCATAGATCATTTTGCTTCAAGAAAGGCAAGGAGAGTCAGTCTAAGGCAGGGGTGTCAAACTCATTTTAGCTCAGGGGCCACATGGAGGAAAATCTATTCCCAAGTGGGCCGGAGCGGTAAAATCATAGCATAATAACAAAAAAATGACGACAACTTCAGATTGTTTTCTTTGTTTAAGTTTAGTGAACTTTAGTGCAATAACAGTACAAGCACATTTAGACTTGGCGTATCAACAAAAAGCCATACAACAACATTAAGTCATATACTGGGAATGAACAAAATACAAAAACTCTTCTCAAATAACTAATTTGTCATTTTAACATATTAATCCTGTACTAACTCACCAAATGATTGAGACAAATTGAGGTAGAAACTTTTCAAGAGGGTTGAGTTACTTACTTCCTGCCTTGTAGGCTACATTACTTATTGATAAATAAAAGCTGTGCAATGCATGAACAATTTCAACAAACCTAACTTATGAACTGAAGTTACTGTCATTATTACAGTAAATCACACACTGTTCACTTTCTTTCAATCTGCACAGAAGACAATCATTTTTTAGATAACTATATCAGGGTGCAGTGTCTTATGCAGCATTTTAAGTTGGGTTACCCACTGTTGTTTTTGCTCCTGAAACCTGGCATCTTTTAGCTTTCACAAGTGCATCAATATCAGGGGTCAAAGCCTGAGTGGCAGCCAATTTCAGGATGTCATTTAAGTGCTTGTGCGTGAGCCTTGAGCGCAGCTTTGTTTTATTGATGCTCATTACAGAGAAAACTTGCTCACAAATATACGTGGTTCCAAACATGCACAACACTTTTGCAGCAAGGGCTGTCAAGTTGGGGTAACCTGGCAAAAGATACTGATAAAATGTGTCTAAGCCAGCTGCAGCAAATTTCCCCTTCAAATCTGAGTCACACTGCAAGTCTATTATTTCAAGTTGAATGTTGACGGGCAGATCAGAGGCATTCGCGGTGAATGGCGAGCAGAAAACTTTGAAGTCTTTCTCCAGTTCACCAAAAATCTGAAAGCGTTGCTCAAACTCCCGCAATAGTCCTATTAGTTTATCTTTGAACCGCTTCATGTCTGCGACATGTTGGGTATCGCACACATTTTTCAGACAAGGAAAGTGCGCTGCATCACCTCCCGCGAGCTGCGTCTCCCACAATGATAGCTTCAACTTGAACGCACATACGCTGTCATAATACTGCGTTACAACTTTGTTGCGCCCCTGCAGCATCGTGTTCAAGTTATTCAAGTGCTCTGTAACATCCACCATGAACGCAAGATCCTGCATCCATTCTTTGGACTTAAATTCTAACACTGGTCTGCCTTTTTGTTTCATGAATTGTTCAATTTCCTCTCGTAAATCAAAGAAACGCCTCAGCACAATGCCTCGGCTTAACCATCTTACCTCGGTGTGGTAAGGCAGGCCGTAGTTGTGGTCTTTATCTCTGAGAAGGTTGTCAAACTGACGGTGATTCAAGCCTCTTGATCGGATGAAATTAACAGTTTGGACGACCACCTTCATGACGTTATCCATCTTTAATGACTTGCAACACAATGCCTCCTGGTGCAAAATACAGTGAAAAGTCCAAAAATCACGTCCTCCATTTGCAGTCTGCACTTTTCCCCTGAATTTCGTCACAACACCTGCTTTTTTCCCGATCATTGAAGGCGCACCGTCTGTAGCCACGCTGACAGCGCGTGACCAGTCCACTCCGACTCTGTCCAGGGCACCCTCGAGTGTGTTGAAAATATCAGCCGCTGTCGTGGTATCCGTCATCGGCACCAACTCCACAAACTCCTCGGTTACGGTCAAAGTATCATCAACTCCGCGGATGAATATGGCCAGTTGCGCAACATCTGTAATGTCCGTGCTTTCATCAATTGCAACTGAAAACGCAATAAACGACTTAACTTTGCGCTTCAATTGGCTGTCCAAATCCTCCGAAAGATCAGAAATCCTGTGTGCAACTGTGTTTCTTGTCAGGCTGATATTTTCAAAAGCTTGACGCTTTTCAGGGCACACAATCTCTGCAGCTGTCAGCATGCATGTCTTCACAAATTCACCCTCGCTAAATGGTTTTGAAGCCACTGCAATTTCATTAGCAATAAGGTAGCTGGCTTTCACTGCAGCATCGCCGATTTCTCGGCTATGAGTAAACACAGACTGCTGTTTTTTCAGACCCGCCAGCAATTCCTTCACCTTTTCGCTTCTCTGTTTTCCTTTCAAGTTATCATATTTGTCGGCATGTTGAGTCTCATAGTGGCGACGAAGGTTATATTCTTTCAGCACTGAAACGTGCTGCGAACAAACCAAACACACGGGTTTCCCATTCACTTCCGTGAATAAATAGGAGGATGACCATTTTTCTTGGAAAACTCTGCACTCTGTGTCCACTTTTCTCTTTTTTGATAGCGACATTTTGGGGAGTGAGGAAGCCAAGCACGATAGACTGTAAACACAGGATTACTTCCTCAGCCCCGTTATACATAGTTTGCTCGCTTCACATAATTGCTATTGCGACACCCAGTGGACACATTTAGAACAGCAGTTTCTTTCATTGAAAAATTGCAGCTCTTTTTATTTTTTATACTTTCCAAAATCATCTCGCGGGCCGGATTAAACTTGTTCACGGGCCTGATCCGGCCCGCGGGCCGTACGTTTGACACCCCTGTTGTAGAGGATGTCATACCATATGGTTGTGCAAATGATAAAACGGTAAGATCCAATCTCCTCAGCCAAAGACTGGGCTTCAACTCTCAACACAGGGTCTGCAGTTGTTTCCCTCACCTCCAGAAGAGCCTCTCTGATTTGCCCAGCCTGGTACTTTACTGCCTCAACGCTTTTTATCCTGCTTTCCCCATCTGGTCTCTGACCACGATTTCAGGGTTGTTTTGACATGTTTCAGCAGGTTGTCCCATCTATGCGTGGAGGCCGAGAAGAGTTTGTACAACTTTGTTAAATAGCCAAAGTAGCCTATAGCATCTGGTGAGCTCTTTGCAGCATCAGCTACCACCAGATTTAAGTTGTGAGCACCACAAGGGACAAAAAAAGCTCTTGGGTTCTGCTGAAGCAACCTAGCCTGAACACCTTTATTCTTACCCTTCATGTTGGCACCGTTGTCATACGACTGTGCTCTGCAGTCCTCAAAGGGGATGTTAAGTTCCTCCAGCCTTTTGAGAATGAGCAATGTCAAACTTTCCCCTGTTGACTGCTCTGTCACAAGAAAGCCCAGGAAATGTTCTTTAACCTGTGGTTTGTCTTCTAGCGATACTATCCTGACAATAACAGAGAGTTGTTCTTTATGACTCAGATCCGGAGTACAATCCAAAATGATGGAGAAATACTTACACGTTTTTATCTCTTCCACAATTGTGTCCAGTATTTTAGAGCTGATTGAGTCAATCAGTTCATTTTGAATTATTTTGCCCATATAATGTGTGTGACTGCCAGCTCCACTTTCCACCCTACCAACATGCTGCTTCATGACTGGATCAAATTTGGCCATAAGCTCCACTTCTTTTAAAAAGTTGCCATTGTCTGGTTGGTTTAATGTGTCTGTGGACCCCCTCAGAGCCAAGTTTCTCTCTGCTAAGGACTGAATTATTGCCACGAATCTGGTGAGAACGTCGCGCCACCTATTTCTCTCAGCCTGAGCAAGGGCCATCTCTTGCATATCTATTGTAAGCCCCCTGTCAAGACGGACGTCTAACTCCTTCCATGTTGCCATGTTTGTGTTGTGCTCCTTGCTTTCTTCATGTACCTTGAGCAAGTGACTTGCATTTTTCCAGTCCTTTAGTCCTTCCCTATTGAGTTTGTAATTTCTCTGTGAAAACATTTTGCAGCAGAAGCAGTGCAAGCTATCATTATTTTTTGAATACATCAACCAGCTTCTTTTGATTTTTTCTCCGTTGATTAAGACTCTGTTAAAATAGTCCTGCTGACACCTTCACCCGTCTTTTTGTTTGGGAAAATTTGATATGGTCCACTTTGAACAAACTCTGTCCTGTCATTATCAGTAAGAACAGATGGCCAGTCGGCAGGGTCTATTGGTGAAGCCTTTATCCCTGATGCTGTATAACTTGGCTCTGCTGAGGTGGAGGGGAGAGGAGCGCTTGATGCTGTATAACTTGGCTCTTCTGAGGTGGAGGGGACAGGAGCGCTTGATGCTGTATAACTTGGCTCTGCTGAGCTGGAGGGGACAGGAGCGCTTGATGCTGTATCACTGGGCTCTGCTGAGGTGGAGGGGACAGGAGCGCTTGATGCTGTATCGCTGGGCTCTGCTGAGGTGGAAGGGACAGGAGAGCTTGATGCTGCAGGGCTGGGCTCTGCTGAGGTGGAGGGGACAGGAGCACTTGATGCTGTATCACTGGGCTCTGCTGAGGTGGAGGGGGCAGGAGCGCTTGATGCTGTATCACTGGGCTCTGCTGAGCTGGAGGGGACAGGAGCGCTTGATGCTGTATCACTGGGCTCTGCTGAGGTGGAAGGGACAGGAGCGCTTGATGCTGCAGGGCTGGGCTCTGCTGAGGTGGTATGAGGCCCAAACATTTTCAAAAGTGCATCTGGAGAGAGAAGAGAAGTATATGTGACCATCAAGAGATGCATTATATTTGCTAGACCTAAGACATAATATAGAAATCAGAAAACAGGAGCAGCTTACAAAATAATTAGAATATCATGGAATATATTGACTCCATGTAGAATTGATGCATTTATCTCTACAAAAGGAGCCCCGACCAAGTATTGAGTACATATTTGAATAAACTTTTCAGAAGATCGAAATATCTGTATTATAAATCCTTATCTAATATTATACTAGATACAGGATTATTGATTTTCATGATCTGTAAGCTGTAATAATCACAATTAAAACAAAAAAGGTTTGAAATATTTCACTTCATGCATAATGAATCTAGAATATATGATTCATTTGTTTTATTAAATTAAAGAAAAACAGTTCTATGATATAGTTATTCTTTTAGATGCACCTGCAGATTCTGTGACTTACCAGATGGCAAAGAAACAGCTACATACATTGTAATATAGCATATTAAAGATAAAGGCTAAGGTACGCAGTATTTACAGTAGTGACAAGCATTTTAACACTGATGTAAACGTTACACTATTGATTATTGAACATACTTTAGACAGCATAAACTGTAAGGCAATACAATTAAAGGCCTACAACTATAAATTATTGAGGGGATGTAAAAGGAATAGCATTTTAATGACTATCATTATTACTACTAGCCTATTACTACAAGCAGGACAAACATTGGCTCACCTCAACAGATATAGTAGATGATATATAGCAGGTGATGTAACTCTTTCCAAATGTCCCTGAATTTAAGGTGGGAGTAACGGTAATAATTAACGTTAACTCTAAATGGAACTATTGATTAGCAAACAAACAACCTTGCTATCGTCTAAAAGTAAGCTAGCAAGTTAAAACTGCTCCATCAACGGTAACTACAATCAATTTTTTTACTTTGTTTAATCATCCTCATCATCATCACATTAACGTACCTTTGTCTTTCTCCCGTTTGTCCTCCTCCTCTTTTCTTTTCTTTTCTTTCTTCCCCGGGCACCAGATAACTTTGTCCTTTTCGACATGGTAATTACCGTCTTTGTTTTCTTCTTCCGAGTCACAGCAGGTCAAAGGCGGCGGGTCAAGTGTCAATCAGTGACACTTGACCCGCCCCCCTCGCTCCTTGAGGACATAAACAGCCTGCGGGGCTGGGGCAGTTCAACTTACCTGATTTAGGGGGGGGGGGCGCCATAGTGTATGGGCGCTGTACGCTATATAGGCGTAGTTCTGTTAAGATAAGATAATGAGATGTACTTTGTTGATCCAAAATCGGGAAATTGTTTTATTTGAAGAAAAAAAAAATTCACAATGAAAAAATATATATATTTTATAAAAACAAAAAAAAAAGATTCCTCCAATTTTCGGCGCCCCCCTGGCTTGATGCGCCCTTAGCATTCGCCTATACTGCCTATGCCAAGGGCCGGCCCTGCGGACGCAGTCCCACATTGTTGTTGTTGTTGTGACCGCCGTAACGCCGTTGGGGAGCAAATCAGCGATGTAAACGGTGACGTCATGACGCAGCAGCGGCAGCTCTGGGCGGTGTGAACAGAGCGGAAGCAGAAAAGGGAAACCGGAGCTGAACCAGAAAAGCTCCCGCTCGGAGCTAGAAAGGGAAAAGCGCTTGTGTGAAAGCCGCATGTGCGTCACTTTGAAGTTTCCCCGTTTCCGTTGTGTTTTGAGCTTCTTGCAGTGTTTTGTATTTGCAGCTTTTGGTTTATGCAGCTTAGTAAACGTTGCACATGACTCATCAAGTTGGTGAATGTTTCTAAATGCTGCGCATGTGTTATCAAGTTGGTGAAGATGTTTCTTCATTTGCGTTTTGGCACATTTGTGTTTTTATATATGCATCGTTTCTGAAGGTGGAGCACAGTTTTTCTAATGGAAGTGTTTTGGGCAATTGTAGCGCGTTAGCAGCTTTCGGCCCCCGTTGAAAGAAGCACAAAGCCCCTTGGAAACATGAAATAAACACTAAAGATCAAAATGTCCTGTAATGCTGTGTTTAACTAGGCTCTGCCAAACAGTCACTTTATAGGTTTAAACAATGGACTTCCTTCCCTATCATTTCATTTCCTGACCAGGACAACACCTGCCGCAGATTCATTTATTTTCCACTCCTTCCCGTCTTTCTCCTCTGTCTTCTGCTCCTCTCACTTCATTCTTTTTCCTCTCACTGTTTTTTCTTTCAGTTCACTAGGGCTGCAGTGAATATTTGGAAACGTTGAAGCTTTATTCATAACTTTGACGATCAAATTCTTAATCAACATTCAAAATGGTTTTCAGTTATTTTATTTTGCATCTCTATTTATTTTACACCAAGGCAAATTCCTTGTGTGTGTAAACCTACTTGGCAATAAACCTGATTCAGATATTATACTGTTTGTAGAATAAGGTTCAGTGCTGCTGACTAAGATTTGTGTATGTAACCCTAACCCAAATGTAAATACAAATAAAAATACACTGCAAAATAATTCTTCAACGCTTATATATTTTGCCGTTTTTAGCCTTTCAAAAACAACATTTTCACTGCAGTCCAAAAAGCTGTTTGCTCTCCTGCTTCCCGGATAAAAGGAACGACACACTGATTCATATTTTTTTAAAACATTTCATTGTAATAAAAAAGAAAAGGCTAACCCGTTTATTATGATATATCATTATCTTAAAATGATGGAATTTAAAAAATGTATTCTAAGCTGTTGATGTCACAAAATATCACAGACATTCAAAGCTTCATTTTAAATCCTCAATAGAAGCTTTGAATGTGAAAAGAAAGCATTCACTTTTCCTCCCACACTCTCTCTGTCCTTTACAAACCTTGTAATCATTTCAGCAGAATACAAAGCATCTAACCACATACAAACAACATGATGTGTTCAGGAATGTGGGCAGCCAGTGGGCTCTGGAGCAGGCCAAGTACAACCTGGTGAACGAGTACCTGCTGGTGGGAGTCACAGAGGAGCTGGAGGACTTTGTGATGATGCTGGAGGCTGCGCTGCCACGCTTCTTCAAAGGAGCCACGGAGCTCTACAAAACAGGTGCCATGTCTGATAAAGACCTAAAAACATTCGCTATCATAAGCATATTTTTGTTTCCCTCCCCCAATATTATAATACTCTTAAGAGCTTACTCACATTGCAGTCCTACAGTGTGCTGTGGTTGCAATTGTGCAGTCTGAATTGGCCCTCTGAGAATTGAATCGTGATCAATATGCACTCATGCCTCTCGCTGATGTAGTTACAGATTAGTTAGAGCGAGTGCAGCCAGAATGAATAATGGAGAGCACAGAGGAATTAAATGTGACAGTGATATAGAGGTGCTATGAAGTATGATGTTCGTCTTTTTTAGATACACTAAAGTACTCAAGTTAATCAGGGATTTATTATTTTATTCGTTGAAAGTCTAAATCTGTTGTTATGAAGTCATGCAGTCCTGTTTCCTAACCACAGACTAAAAAAACAGCTCTTTGTATTCTGAATTTAGCTTTTCTGAGGTATAGCTTGTATGGCTATGAGTTAAAGGGGCCCTAGTGTAGGAGAGAAAGGAACACAGGGATTTTAGCCTTTGCAGACCATATAACACTAAACCTATAGAACACACTACAGGAAAGGGAAACTCCAAAAAGCAAGAAAGAGCCCCATTAAAGATGGGCCCTAAAAAATATATAGAACAGATTGGACAGATTTGAAAGATCTGCCCTTGGATTGAGTTATTTTGTAACTTCACCTGCACCGAGCCATTCGTTTGAATTTAAGTGTAAATGAAAGATATAACTTGTCACTCAAAGTATCCTGTACCACTTTTTTACCCCATTATCCAATCCTTGAATTTTGCATGTTTCGGCCCAATTTTAATATGAGCAGTTATGAGCAAAAACACAATGCTATGTCAGACGCCTGTTTTCTGTGGGTTACCAATGACCCTCCTTGGTTGTAGATACTTTTGACACCTGTAAATAGAGCCAATGATTTTTTGAAACCTTTTTCAAAATCCTTTATTTGTCCTTGATCGGGGAACTCTACGGCTCTACAGCAGCAAAAGTACAGTGAGTTGAAAGGCAAAAGAAAAAAGAGTAGATTTGCATATCAAATAAAAAAGATAAGCAGACGTGAGTAAGAATATAAACGAATAGCTAAAAAACCGAATAAGTACTACACGGTAAAAAACAAGTAGCAGAATTCAGAAAAAGTAAGGTAACAGTACTGACTGAGCCTGTAACACTAACACATTGTAAATACATTGTTGACAAGGTATACATTGCAGGCAAGTGTTTTTTGCACATGAGCAGTGGAAGGAAAAAACTACTGCAAAATAAAAGTAATGCTGAATGACTTGCTGCACGTACCTGCACCACTTTAATCCTCCTCTCCTCTGTAATCCTCACAGGGAAGAAATCCCACCTGAGGAAGACGAGCGAGAAGAAGCCGCCCACGAAGGAGTCCATCGCCAAGCTGCAGCAGTCGGCCATCTGGAAGATGGAGAACGATTTCTACGAATTTGCACTGGAGCAGTTCCAGTTTGTCCGGGCACATGCTGTCAGGGAAAAGGACGGGGAGCTCTACCTGCTGGCACAGAACTTCTTCTACGAGAAGATCTACCCCAAAAACTGAAGAGTAGACGGACACATGGCAGATGTGCGGCCTGAGATGAAAAAGGACACATAAAGACTACGTGTGGCTGTCTGTAGAACATTGTATTGACAGCTCTGACACGTCTGTGCTAGCCAACTGGACTCGTGTTTCATCAGCAGGTTTTTTTTCCCAGCAGCCTCCACTCCCCCTCATGTCAAAGGTGGTCTGACGCGTCCGGAGACGGTCTGTCCAGCTCCGAAACATTGTCATCGGCTCTGTAATGTTTGGTTGTTTTTGGTTGTGTTTTAAGTCTTTGCTAAGGTTGTCTTTTGTATGTAAAGATGGTGACACTCTCCATGCCTCACCACTACTACTAACTTAAAGAGATTTGAAGTGTACGACTACTGTGCTGTATTATTGGACTTGAATGAGAATGTTTGAGGTTTTTATGAAATAAAAATCCTGTGACCATGGACTATTTACTGGGACACATACGTATGTTTTATACTATACTTGATGCTGGGTGTAAATGTTCAGAGGCCTTTCCTCCGTAATGAAGAATATTATCGAGTGTACAAAAACACCTAGGTGAAGATGCTGCTGCTGTAAATACTTACTACTTTTCTCAGTCCTATTCATCTACTGACAGTTTTTCCATGGTATGAAATCAAAACTGTTAACCATATTAAAATTACAGTTTGTACATTTCTTTCAAATTCTAAATTCAAGACTGCTTTTTGTTTTGTCATTTTCATTGTAGAACCAGTTAAACATCTGCGTCCACTTAGGCTGTAACTACTTTCATTATTTTTTAATCTGCTGATTATTTTCAGAATTTATCAATTCAATGTTTGTTCTTTAACATTTCAAAACATAGTGAAAAATGTCACTCCCATTTTTTGTAAGTCCAAAGTGATGCCAGTAGACTTAGCAATCAGTCGACTGGTGTGTTGTGATTGCTCCATTAGTGTCCACCTGTATGTTAGTCTGACTCTTTAATATGCTGACATTTTGGGAAATGTGTTTTTTCGTTTTGTTTAAATTAAACATTAAATTAAATGTGTGAGGCTACAGGCTTTATGCTAAGCTAACCCTGCTACAGCATCAATACTCTCATCTTACTTCATAAATAGATGCAAGTTTCCACATATAATATGGTGGAACGGTTGGTACTTTATTTATTTATTTCTTCTCTGAAGGTTGGATTTATTGCTGTTTTACTGAAAAAGATTAGAGCCACATGTGAAAAAAAAACACATGGTTGTTTTCATCTTTTAATTGCCATCCTAACAATATATACTAACACTGCCAGAGATGCAGGTGTGTTTTTTATGAAATATTGATCATTTTCACAGCAGTAGAGGTAAAGACAAATAAAGCTGCTGTGGAAATGGAAGCTGGATTGTTTCAGCGCTGGTATCCTGCAGGGGGAGATAAAGAGCTGCGCTGTGTGTGCGTGTGTGTGTGTGTGTTCTTCACCATTTTCATTAGCCTTTTTAATTTCTGATATGGTGATTAAAATAAGATAAATGTGGAGTCATACTTAATTACAATTCAAAGAAGGATGCCAACCTGAGTGTATACATCCCACATGGTTTTATTATGGAAGTCACTACACAGTACTTCGTTCATTACTTTGGAGCCTCAGAGTGATTCACACTGCTGTATGAAAAATGTGTATTGTACCTTTTTATTTTTCCCCCCACAACTTTCTTAATTGAAACTTATAAGTCCAGAAGGACTCAACACTAACCAAAATCAGAGATTCACACTGCTGTATGAAAAATGTGTATTGTACCTTTTTATTTTTCCCCCCACAACTTTCTTAATTGAAACTTATAAGTCAATCAAGGAACAACAGTTTGGTTATACATTAAAAAGCTTATTTCTGTAATTATGAATACATATATTCAGTAAAAAACTAACAATAATACAAATAATTTAAGAAGGACTCAACACTAACCAAAATCAGAGATTCACACTGCTGTATGAAAAATGTGTATTGTACCTTTTTATTTTTCCCCCCACAACTTTCTTAATTGAAACTTATAAGTCCAGAAGGACTCAACACTAACCAAAATCAGAGATTCACACTGCTGTATGAAAAATGTGTATTGTACCTTTTTATTTCCCCCCCCACAACTTTCTTAATTGAAACTTATAAGTCAATCAAGGAACAACAGTTTGGTTATACATTAAAAAGCTTATTTCTGTAATTATGAATACATATATTCAGTAAAAAACTAACAATAATACAAATAATTTAAAATATAGATATGAACAGAATTGAAATAAATGACTAAGGTCATGACTAGTTGGCTTTTACAGCCTCATTGTATATTATATTAATGTAAGTATCATAAACGTGTGTTTGCCACAGAGTATATATTTTTTTGCAATATTTCAAAATCCATTGGCTTTTCTTCAAGGCATCCATTGCAATCCTAGTTTACGGGATCGGGCAACACAAATACGCCCTCGCTAAATCTTAATGTCACAGGATTTAGTGTAAAACGGGACTTAAAACAGAACTCCAAATTGTTTGGGTCTCATAGGCCTCCGTGCACTAGGATTCCTCTTATTCTTACAACCTTGTGGGATAATACGTCCCTGCCCAATAAAACTCAGTAATCATCTCGTTCATCGCAGCAATAATCATTAGGTTTATTACAGGTCATAACACTCCCACAAATCAATATAGTGTTCATTCAACTAAAAGCCGGAGAAATACAGAATACACATACATGTGTCTTTCTGATGAAGGCAGACATTAACCAAACGAAAGAGCCCTAATATAGAGCAGCATTACACCGTCCACATCATATCTGTTTTTTACCCCCTCACCATTGCAACCATAACTCTAGGTTGTGTATACTGCTGATAGTCCATATTGATACAATCATGAAAGACAAAAGTATCACGACTTCTGGGGAGTGTCACTGTGTGGGGATTTTAACAGGAGAATATCATTCATAAGTCTGCCCAACAAGGGCTCTGCTATTTTTATAATGTGGACAATGCTGAGTTTATGAGTGAGGAACCTGCGTCGTTGTCCCTCGCCAGTAAATATTTGAGACATGAGCCCAGAGAGAGCCCAGTCTCTGAGACGTATGGCTTGTGATGACTGTGTCCCTGAAGGTTATGTAATGCAGCAGTAAGTCTTCTCACTGGGCTGTGACATGTCTGACCCGGCCCCACTGAGGAGGCTACAGTGTTTGTCCTGTGGTTTCTTCACAGCAGCTCCTTCTCATCTATCTGGCTCAGCAACTCAAAGTAAACTGTGACTTGTTAAGTATTTAATAAAGCTGCTGTGGTTTTCATTGCAACCCAGGATGTCAGCAATTTGTGACAGCATCTGCATTATCCTTTGGATTTAAGTATTATTTGTTGATCAATATTAAATAGATGACTGTCTGAAGTTCTTTATGGAATTAAAAGGAGTGCCATCAAAATAAAACATCTTTAAACAATAATTAAAAAATGTGGAAATATAAAGAAAAAACAAATATGAATAACATAATAAAAATCATTTAAATAATAAAATAACAACATGTTGGAATATAGAAAGAAAAAGCCACATTGGTTTTCCCGATTACTTTAGTTTAGTTTTTATAAGGATAAGGAAAAAGAAAGGAATTAAATTAAATGTATGAAAAACAATAATACATTTCATAAATATAGAATAAAATAACTATTCAAAAGAAAATTAATTAGTTATGTATCACTTATGATTGAGCACTTTTTTTTATACATGTATCCTCACTTTTCTACTCTACTTTTTTATTAAATTAAGGGATGTAAATACTTATTCTCCTTTCACCTCTAATAGTCTGAAAAACAGTGTAAGTCTTAGTTTTGTGCATTTCATAATGCATTATGCATAACATTTATGAAATGCACAAAACTAAAATAACTTATTTTACATCTGCAATGCGTTTGGGCGTTTTTTTAATTAATTTTGTTTACATTTAAACTCCAAAATGAATCATTCTGACCAAGTATCCCTGTTTTTCCATGTGTGTGTTTACCCCGGGATGAGTCTGAGCATGAGGTAAGGCCAGCCTGTAAGCAGTGTGGATCACGTGTGTAGCTGTCCGGGCTGGAGCAGCAGCGGCGGCACTGCAGCTCCTCTGGGCGGACTCTCCTCTCTAACCACCGCCTCTTTCTCCAACTGCACTGGGACAGATTTATGCCTCAGCTTTTTTATTTATGAACACCAGCCCACCCTCCGCCTTCAGGACGGTGTGACTGCGTCAATGAAGTGTGAAGACGACATGGGAAGGACCGTGTACCCGAGATGACCGAGGATTTGGTCCGAATAATCTTTTTGTCGCCAGAGAGGGAAACTTAAAACAAGGCTTGTTTTTGGACTTCCACCTCCCCTCCTCTCTCCCCGTAGGATTTGATTCAAAGGCGAAAACCAAGATGGCCGCCGACTCCGTGCAGGTAGGAAAAGTTGACAACTGTTGCGAAAAGTGCGCAAACTTGCTCCAGAGGTTAAACTAAAAGCTAGATAACTGTTTTATTTATCTAAAGTTGAGTCGCTGTGTGGCGGGAAAGTTGTGTTAAAGTGTAGGGCCTGTGCTAGCCCCTAAAGGGGTGTCTGGGAATTATCCATGGATTGAGGCCTGGGAAACAATTATCCAAAGTTACTTTTCCTGAAATATTAAAGTTGTTAAACCGGTACTTTTGTGCGGAAGCAGCTGTGTTAATTAACGCTATGGCAATTGTTGTAAACCGTGTTAATGTTGCTGTAGCGGTGAGTTAAATAATGGTTGTTGGACGTTTACTAACAGCTATGTAGCCTGACGTTAGGTTAACCTGCGTTGCTTTAAGATAAAACAGTTTCCTCCGTGTATTAACAAAGTGTTAGGACCACCGGTAACGATATATTTTCAATTTTTAATAAGATGCAGCGTAGTACAGTTAAAATGTTCCAGCTTTTCCAAAGACAAAGTCTTCACTGTTTTCTTGACGTAAAGTTGTTGAAACACGTTACAGACTATGCATTTACTAATATTAAGCTTAGGCTACAGTGTAAAATAAGTCTGAACATCTCTATTTTAAAATGTTAATTTATTAAAACTGCATATTAGAATAACAGTCATGCCTCATATTCTATGACTCACTGTTTAAAGTGGTTTCACTTGAGTGACGTCAGATTTGAAATAAGTCTTTCTGACACAAACATAGTCCAAAGCAACTGACATGACAACTCCTCCACAACTTGAGCTTGTCAAGTTTGGACTGCTGTCAAGCATTAGCTTTAGCAACAACCTCTAGTTACTGAATGCATATCAAAGCTAGAACCAGGCTTATTGCTCAAACACTATTATTCATATTTACAGGGAGTATTGGAGTGAAAGTAGTTGCAGTAGTTACAGCAGATATCTAACACAGCAACCTAACACTTTTAAGAAGTATTAGTTGAAATATATCTTATTATTTGTATTCTCTAGTAGTAATGACCTGTTGCCACATCAGTGAAGCCTTTACTAGGCCAGATTAATCATAAGGCTTATCATTCTAACTGGGTGTTTGCTCTGTTCAAACCACTTATTAGTAATAACCTGCCTGGAAAGCTTAAAACGACATTTGGCACATAAGCTAACTCGTATTACATTGAGGTAGAATCTCAAATGTTGTTTAATGTGCACTTTCCCTGCTAAATAAATAAATGCTTTATTGGTGATATACATAGGTAAACCACCCTGATTGACAATATGTTCTGTTCTGGGTTGGTACAATTTAATTAACCACAGTAGACCATATAAAACTGTCTGATAACGGTAAGCTAATGGCAAAGCAGATGCAGGCTAGTCCAGTGGTTCACAAACTTTTTCATGTCAAGGAACATTAAACTGACACAAATGTAACCACTGATCCCCACTTTAATTTTATTACAGAAAGTGTATGATACCTGTGACCTTTTTATAGTATAAACTCTATCATTGTGCTAAGTTTTGATTGCGCTAAAGAAAAAATAAGGTATTCCCCTTTTTGCTTGGGCCCACGTTGAAAACCACTGGGCTAGACCGCCTGTTTCATTACAGGTAACAAAGGACATAAAGGGAGAAAAGTGTCTTTTTTATTTGGGATTTTATCACATTATTGATAACGGGCTTAAAATAAAACAATGAGGGCTGGCTGATGATGGTTGGCAAAACCCTTAACACATGCTTTGATTTAGAGTTGATAAACGATGATGCATAATTATTTCTAACAATCATTACTAACCTTCCAACAACACTATACATTTTATAAATATGTTTTATATCCCTTTAGGTGTAAACCACCTTTCTCAGCTGCCTCAGTGTTTGCACTCTTCGGATTATGTATGTTGCCAATGACGTAGGATGCATAACAATAACAGAAGCTCAGCCCTATGTTGTATTCCTAAACCAGGTACACTGTAGTGCATTCATTTTATATTAGGCGATTAAGATCACGTGTAAGTCAGGCGTTCTAAAAGATATATCTATGTTTAGCAGAGGTGGACCGAGCTGGCTAAACTTTAAAATATATCACCACGTGGTTTATATGGAGTGGAACCAGATCTACTCGGCAGAGCAACAGGTGCTTCAGCGCATTTTATCGCTTGTTCTTCTTTGTGACATTGAAGCGTGGATACACAATAAATCTACTTGCTGTCCCGCTCCGAAATTACCAATAACATTGACCAGAAGTGCAAGACATTACCTACAGTTTGTCTTGACATGGGATATGTGTCTGCCAGGAGGATTGTGTGAAGGCTGCATTTGTAGGATTTGCGTTTATTAGCCTGTGTTGCTTTTTCTGATTGCACCAGGCTGTTGCCAGTGCTTTGCAGCCAGCTGTGGGGTAAGCCTGCCAGGTGTCAGGTTGTAGGTCGAGATAGACCTCATGGAGAAAATGGCAATGGCTTGGCTTTTGAAGCACAAGTCTGGATAGTGGCTGCAACTTTTCCATTGTCCTATTGTCTGAATGAAAGCTCTTGTTGTTGGACTTGGAGCTTTCAGGCTTAAGGAGCAAGTCAACCTGCTTACACTTGATGCTCAGACTTAATATTTGCTTTTACCTCACAGTTTCCTTTCATGTCTCGGGCACTAAAAGAGCTCTTTAACAAGTTCAACATGTGTGGCTAACAGTTGCTCTACCTTTTGTACAGACAGTTTTTTTTAATTCAGTTTCTAAGTATAGCTTTGCACTTTGTTTTTATTTTGTGTGGATTAACAGTTCATATTCTATCGTTCTAAACAAAATCAAACATTTCATTATCCTAATATTGATTAAAACATGACATGACCTTTGTTAGACGCTTTTATCCAAAGCGACTCACATACATTCAATACTGTGGGCAATCCCCACAGGAGCAATTTGGGGTGAAGTGTCTCAGGGACACAACGACATGCTGACTGCAGCTGGACTCAAACTTGCTACCCCCTGATTTGAAATCCAGCACACTACTCACTAAGCCGCAACCTCAAAGATGTAGCTAAAATATTTAGTCTCTTCATCTGTTGTGAGCAAGCCTTGAACATTTCACAAAGCCGCTAGCAGAGCCACACTGACAGGAACAAGTGCCCTCCATCCATCACAAACTGTATGCATTGTGCTCTGAGTGGAAACATTTGCTTACAATTCCTGTTTCACTCGTCTTTGAACCTAATAAGTCTTGAGTTCTCCGTTTGGCGTCATTTCCTTGACAAGGCAAGCGTTTGAGCAGCGAGAAATGATAAGGGACTTACAGGTAAAATAACTACTTGAGGAAGTATTGCAGTTAGAGAAACGAGGTGAAACCAATTGTGAAAATTAGCTCCTGCTGGGATATGGTTTCTTCTTTTTGATCTCGTATTAAAACGCAGACCTTGTGGGTGTACTAGCTGATTTATTTCCATCTATCTGATTGGCCTTTCGTGGGTTTCCTTGCATTGTTGCGCAGTAAAATAGGCCCTTTAGGGTGTCCTCATGTTGTCCTCATACAAACAGGGCTACAGTGCAAACAAGTACTTCCAGAGCATCATTTGAAGTAGAGAGCTGCTTTTCCCTACACACACACATTATTCTTCCACGTCCAGGAGTTGTGACCTCCATTTTACCTATGAGTCATCCAGGAGCCTCAGGACCGGAATATGTGCAAACTATAGTTTCCTCTGAAGTGAGCCCCTATAGACGAAGGTGGGTGATTTCACATGAGAGTAAATCTTTTTAACCAATTCCCACCCTAAATCTATCAGTCAGATGTAGGATTTACTCCAGGTAACTGTTCAGCTGAGTCATCCTGACGCACATTGTCTTTATAATTTTTGAGGATCAGTTGAGTTAAAAGATGATGACCTAAGTGATGGCAACATACAATGAAATTTGGCCTCTACTCTAGATTAAGTGAATGTAATCTATTTTTTAGATAGATCTGCCACGAAAAATCGATTTAATCGATTAGCCAATTGTACGGCTGGGCAATATATCATTATATATATCAATATTGTGATATGAGACTAGACATTATCCTTTGGGTGATCTGACATTACTGTCGTCTTTTCATGGTTATTAAAGGCTGCATTTCAGTAAACTGATGTTATTTGTTGGATTAAGAATCGGAAATCTTTTGTTTGTTCCACATCAGGGGGAATTTTACACTGTTAAATTAAAGAGACAGTGCAGATAAAAGGCAAAAATAAAATGAGTTGACATACATATTTAATAAAGAGGCAAGGACAAGTTAATAAAATAATAAATCAAATAAGTACACATTTGTGAGAAACAGCCGCATCATAATAAAAAAGTAAATAATAAAGTAAATAAACAAAAGTAGCCAAGTAGCAGCCAGTTATAACATTAATACATTGTGTATATTGCACAAAGCAGTGTTATCTTGTAGACATTATATCCAAATTACTTATTATATTATAAAAATATGTCATTGTGTAAATATTTTACAAAAGCACCACTAGTCAACCCTACAACATCATTGCTACTAGGGATGCTCTGATCTGCAATTTTGGGGCCGATGGCCGGAATCAGTATCGGCCGATCCGATCGAGTGGGCGGGGCCTATGGGGATCTTCCATTTAAAATGATGTCTAAAACTCAGTTAACGGGGCTCATTCACTGGCGCTTCCACAAACAACAACCAACATAATTATTACTAAGGGTGCACCGAATGGGAAATTCTTGGCCGATACAGAAAATAGGAAACGGTTGGCCGAAAACCGAATGCCGAAAGGCCGAAAATGATTAATAGAAGTGTGTGTATATATATATATATATATATATATATATATTATGTATACATTTTTTACCAATGTTGTTCAGCTGCCTGATTATGGAAAAATAAATGATTATGGCTTAACTTAACTTAACTTAACTTAACTTAACTTAACTTAACTTAACTTAACTTAACTTAACTTAACTTAACTTAACTTAACTTAACTTAACTTAACTTAACCACTATTATGGGTCCATAAAACATTTATTCAGCATGCAGTACATTAATTCCAAGTCAAGTGCATTTTCTTTTCTCTGTAGGATAACTACAACAAAGTGCATTCAGAACAAAGCCAAGGTGCTTTAAAACTACATAAACATCTAGGCCAGTAGGCCTACAACAAAATAGTGTAAATAAAGACTGTAACAGCCAGGCCTTCAACAACAACAAATGCACCTATAAGTGCATGCATACAAATGTGCAAACTGGATAAATCCACATGAATGTAACTATTTACAAATGAAATTACAATTGAATTGCAAGAATCTGTAAATAAGGCTGTCTGTCCTCATAAGCAAAGTAGTAAACATTGTATAAAGATACATAAAGTGAAAACTGGATACAAAATCCACAATCAATTACAAATTAAATTACGATTTCAAGAATCTGCAAATAAGTTGGTCTGTCCTCATGAGCAATGTAAACAACATTGTATCATTTAGATACCGAAAGTACAATATATTGAACACTGTGCTGCTGTCATTTCCCCCTAATGATAACCTGAGATGGTGAATTATAACTCACAATGAAAATTGTTCAGGAAAGTGGGTATGTATAGAGTAGACATGTAGAACTAGATAAGCTTATGATAAGCCAGCCTTGTCTACTTATTAATGAAAAGTGGGAGGTTCTTTTTAATAAACAGGAGCTTCTCTGCTTTATCAACCATAAGTCTGTTCCTCTTCTCATCAAGCACATGAGAGGCAGCGCTGAACAGTCTCTCGCTGTCAATGCTTGTGATTTGATCTTACTCCGCATATTTGTCCGGGTGTTTTTGATTTCAAGTGGTGGAGTAATCCCGAAGTGGTGAAAGTCTTTGCAGTTACACCCCCTCGAGAAATGTCAGCTGAACACGTTTTACAAATCGCAATCCGCGCCTCTTTCTCTGATATTTTTAAATATCTCCAAGCGGCAGACATGTTGGCTGTGAGCCAGCCGCGAGCATGGTCGCGCGCCGTGCTTATCGCCGCGTTTTGATTACGTCATCACAATAACATGTTGGCTTACCAACGTAACACTGTTCTCTGACATTCGGTGATATTTTTTCAGTGCTAGAACCCTTTCGGCCGAAAGGGCCTTTTTAACCATTTTCGGCCGATAATTTTCGGGGCCGAATATTCGGTGCATCCCTAATTATTACATTCAAATGAAGTACATTATTCAAGTTTACATTAACTTTGGATATTAACACGGGAGAAAAATCTCTCTCTCTCTCTCTCTCCCTCTCTCTCTGTCTCTCTCTCTCTCTCTCCTGACAGCCTGTCAGTATCGTCTCATGCAGCTCACTGATCCAGTAATGAGTGACCCGACAGTGAAGAATAATTATATTTATAACTAGTTTAGCTTGTTCCAGAGGTAGATAAAATAGCTAAGTGTGTTAGGTCTAACTCTTAGTGTGTGTTTTGCTCCGCTCACCGGTCCGTCACAGCGGGTGGAGCTGCTGGATTTCCGCTTCAATCACGTTGCATACCGCTATTTTACTGTCTTTTTCAGACACTTAAAATAGTGCCAGACCAGTGAAGCCATTTTGGCGAGCTTGTTTTTCCGCGCACAGAGAAAAGTGTCATGTATTTTACGTCCTAATTGCACGTCATGCGATCGGCTCTCGCGATCGGCATTTTTAGAGAGCACCGATCGATCGGCAGAGTGAGTATCGGCCGATATCGATCGACAGCCGATCGATCGGAGCATCCCTTATTGCTATATCAATAACCAGGTATTTAGGCAAAAAATATTGTGATGTATGACACCATATCGCACAGCCCTTGTCGATAGAAGAAAAATAATAACCCATTCTTTGAAACATCACTTAATTGTTAAAGTTATGTTTCGTACAAGAATGACAACAAATTATGTATCTCGAATAGGGACATTTCATGCATTTCTCAGTTTGATATCATATTGACGTAAATATAATCTTTGGACTTGGACTGACCAATAAAGACAATTAAATACATCACCTTGGAGGGCTCGACAGTAACGGTTGCCAGGTTGCAACCATTAAGAAAAAATGTCAACCACTTCCCCAGTTTTTAACATAAAGAAATAAGGACAGCAAACAGCTAAATGTGCACCCCAAAATAGATGAATGTTAAATATTTGTTGTATTAAGAGTGATATTTAATTATTGTTGTGACCAGTCGGAACCAGATACTTAAGTTGCACGTGCATTGGTGTGATTACGGAGCCAGAAAGCAATGCACGCGAGCAAACACTCGCGTGGGCGGTGCGCCCATGGGTGTATAATAAAAACTGGATACAGCGTGGGAGGCGGGGCCTCATTCATTCCTATGAGAGTTGCTCATTGGCGCATGATGATAAAATGGCCCAACTTTTGAGAGAGCGAAACGTCACAGATTACCCGGCATGCCTGAAAAGTACCCCATAGCGCATGCGCAACTTTAACCAAAATGCTCGTTCACATCAATCACGTCCATTTGCGTACACGTAACAGCACCGCGCGTTCATGACAGCATGGTAATGGATTGTTATTATGATGGATTTTATATGAATGAGGCCGCAGTTAGCGGCTAGCTCCCATGGGTTAGATGCGCGTTTATAATGCAGACGGAAATAACTCTCAGAATAACGTTATTAGCACATTTTTACAACTTGAGGAACTAATGTTTTTAATAAGGGCTATACAAGTGTTCATACTGGGTGGTTTATTTAGTTTAAAAAAAAAATATCCAACGATTTACAGACCACTCTTTCCCCATGTAAGTCAATGGAAAAAAGTGTTTCCGGGCCTGGCAACCAAACGGAAGTGTAGTACCGCCGTTTGGCCACCACGAATATTTTCATCTGAGTCCGGCGCACTTCCTTGGGGCTTGGGTGCGCCGTGCGTTTGTTTTACAAAGAATAGCGAAGCAAATTAAGCTGTTTGACCGTGAGGTAAAAAGTTCAGCCAAGCCGTCAACATCTCAAATGAATGTTCAAAGTGATTTAACTGATAAAGCGCAAGATGAACCCGAATGAAAGCAAAGAGGAAATGTGTAAACTTTAAGTCTTGGGAGGCGAAATACATTCTGCTCTGTTGTGCATTCCCTTCCGGTAAAAGTTCCTTCAAAATAAGAGTCCCGATCTTATTACTACCAAAATAAAAGTGCTAAACAAAACTTTACCATAGGAAAATATTGGTATACAAATATAATCATATATATATATATATATATATTAGGGCCAGGACTTTAAACAAAAATTAACGCATTTTAATCGCACTTATTTTTGCACCGCGGAACGTTTCTCACTGGATGAGTTTCAGGGGTGCCGATTATACTGGAGCACCAACTAACATTCATGACTTCAGACAACAACAAACCACAGTGAACAATAGTCAAACATGAACGAAGAAGCTGATGAGACCACTTTTGTTTTAAAAAACGGACGGACGGAAGCGTCGATAAGAGCACGGTTGTTTGCAAATTATGCAAAAAGGAATTCGCATATCACCGCAGTACATCAAGCCTCAAGTATCACCTCAATGCAAAACATATAGCAGCTAGCGTGGAAGCTAGCGTGGACGTTAGTCCGACTCGGAGTACAAGGACCCACACCCAATTCGCGTTGATCAAACAGTGGCCTATTCAACAGAGAGATTTTATTTTTCATCAGGATATTGGAAGAATAGGAGGGATTGAGGTCAATCACTGGCCCTTTTTCATTTTATTTTAAATGGTACACTTTATGTTGAACTATTTATTATGTTGTTGGTGCAACTGGCACTTTATGTTGAACTGTTTATTGTTTTGGCCAAGGTTATTGAGAGAGTTGGATTGAAATTGATTAGATTTTTTAAATCAACTGTTGGTAAATCAACAAAGTCTGTTATGGCCTCTGAAGCAACAGAGAGATGTTTTCTAATAGTCAGGGTTTCCAATGTTCTGAATGTACTTGAAAGTATTGTGTTTTACTTAAAAAAACAAAGTGTTATAGTTTACAGAAGGTCTACCTACCTATAGGCTACCTGAATCTCTGAAATGTACTATATTCCTAAATATGCTATTGCTACACTTTATGGCAAAAATTGCCCTTTTCTGTAGGTCTTGGTTAAGTACCACCTTGAAAAAAAACAAAACAATGTTTTGTTGCTTAAGCTTATGTATTCAGTCATTATTCAATGGTATACTAAAATCCATGTGAAAAAAATTGCTTCTCACTGTTCTCAGGTCAAATATTTATATGTGATTAAAAATGCGATTAATTTTGATTAATTAATTACAAAGCCTCTAATTAATTGGATTAATTTTTTTAATCGAGTCCCGGCCCTAATATATATATATATAACTTTAACTATATATTTATTTGTTGTTCCTTTCTTCTCTTTTCTTTTTTCTTCACTATTATCTGTAAAGTGTCTTTGAGCACCTGTAAAAGCGCTAACAAATTAAATCTATTATTATTATTATTATTATTATAATCACTTCTATAAAAAGGTAACACATTTTAAATATAGTTAGACATATTAAAGGTAATTTACAGCATTCATAATTAACTTCTAATTCTTACTGTGAATGGCTTTCCTTTATTCAACATTAGAAATGTATTAGTCTGGCCAATGACAGAACCACAATCAAGACTTCAATGCTGAAGGGCCAATGGATCTCTGGTGGGGGTCAGCACAAAGATCAAGAGAACCTACATTTGAAGGGGAGACAACGGATGACCAAGAAACTAGTGATTTGTGAAGAACATGACAACAGCTGCACGACTGGTATTTAGTTTACCAGCAATTGAGGGTGGACAAGTTTACTACCACTTAGGTTTCAAATAAGTGTGTTAATTACTTATTGTAAAGCATTTGAACATTATTTTGTGTCACATGTTCATTATTAAGTCGATGTATAACTGTATAGTATCTTAATTATTTAAAATATAAGGTGACTAAAAATGGCAACCACTTTTAAAAGTTAGCGTTGAGCCCTGCCTTGGAATTAGAATAATTGTGATGGCCTTTTTTCAATATTTTCTGTTATTTACTGATTAAAACAAATTAAACATTGTGGATCATTTTGGTGGGAAAAAGCCAACGTTAGGCTATAAACAAACTACATCATGTCACCACCGCTAAGCTAAAGGTAGCTAATGATTGGTAGTCTCATTTAGTCACTTGTTAGCAACCGCTGTTTTTATATTGAGTAAAAGCTTCAGACATTTACGAGTGGGGTATTAACTGACGTATTTAATGTTGTTGAACAAAATGTGAAAATGTTGTAAGCTAATGTTAACCACGGACCTTATTTCAGGCATCTAACCAAAAACCCAGAATAGCTCAAATGCTGACTCGTTTGTGTTTAGGACCCTTTCCTGTACCACTATATAGATTAAAGGCACCATGAGACTACATCATCCACCCTTGAACACCATTCCTTACAGTTTATGAACCTTCCTACAGTTGTGGGGGGTGTTGTTTTATAGCTTCTCCTCCTCTCCTTCACCACACAATTTGCTTCCATGGGGGAGGCCACAATGGACAGCCAGTTTTGTGTTTTTAACTTGGGTTAATTTTAGACGTCTCCCTGGAGTGAGATTAGGTCTCATTCTGGGCTGCTCTGACCTCACAGAGTTAGGAGCTAAGAGGGATTTGGCTGCCGCTGCTCAGACGGTTTATCTTGCCTGTTGATGTCGACGGTCTGTGTGAGAAAGGGAGAGCACAATGGGAGAGCTGTAGAAAATTGGATACCAGCGGAGTGAATGAGTGCCGCTTTGCACTGAGCCTCTGCCAGCTATCGTATAGAGTGACATTTATGGCGGAGGATATTATTTATCCTAAGAGAACTTCAGTGGACTTCATATAATGATAGTTAGTGCTGGTCAGCAGAGCAAGGGAGGACGGGTTGGTTCAATGGATCTCTAGAGATGGACTTGGTTGAAAGCGATGAAGTTCAGGTAAGGCAAAAGATGAGCTAATACTTTGTTCTTTCCCATCGTCTCTGCAGGGAGTTGTACTTTTAACGGTAGCCCGATAAATTGAAGGTAATTGCATTGAGCCTTAATGTTATTGCGTGTTAGGTTTGAATGCTTACTTTAATAAGGAACTAAACTGCGATATTGTGGTAGCCACATTTTTCAGGATTTGTTGTTTTGTTTTATTAATGGTGTAGATTATTGTACTACACACTTAAACTGCAGGGCGGCTGTAGAGGCTTGCAAGTTCACCTTCATATTTTGTGTGTTGAGCTGGTAATGTTATCTGGAGTAACATTTGATTTGAGTGATAGCACTTTACACTGGAGACTTTTCCATAAGGTCATACTAATAGATATTAAATAACAACGCATATTCAAATCTGATTAAGCAATTATCCTTTCTATTTTTCTTTGTTATAGCCTGTTGGAGCTATGATGATTGATAGGTTGAATTGTTGCGGTTGTATAGTTTGTAATTTAACGTAATAGGAAGTAGATTGATAGCTGTGTAATGGCCTGGAATAAAGTGATTATCTACGGCCCGCTCAGATAATCCCTGATGTGTTCTATGATCAACAAGTTGAGCGTAGCTAGCGCACCACTGTATTCACCATGGAGACTCTAAAGCTGAAACAAGAATAAAGTTTAAAAGGGTGATTTGTAAAATATCCATAAAGAAAAAGTAAATCTGTTTACAGTTCTGTTTCATACGGGTGTTGAGAGATGTATCCATAGATCTCTTCATTTTGCTCTCAAAGTGCACCAGATTGATGCGTTTAACTTCAATATTTAAAAATAAATCTTCCCGGGGGAGCTTGCCCGGACCCCCCTATGTGAGGTCCACACACCACCTATAACAATAGCACTTGACCCCTGCTTACACCTATATGCCGTGAGCTGATTATCGAGCCTTCATTGTGACAGTCGCGGGTACGTTGTGTGTTTGCGTGGGGGGTGTTGCAGTAGAAAATTCCACTGTAGCAACCGGTGCATTAATGAGAAACCCTACATGTTTGAGCACCCTCTGTGAAACGTCAAGCTACCCCACAGCACCCCCAAAAGAAATCTCTGGCGCCGCCACTGAGCCTGACTATTTGTGTTGGGGGGCCCGACTTTTTTTTTTCTCCAAAGGGGGGGGCCTGACAGAAAAAGTTTGAGAACCACTGGGTTAACTGAAGTTCAAAACACACCAGGACGCTGGGCTTACCTTTACAATACTCTGGCTGATAGTGTTGTGTCTCTACAGTTGGTCAGAAGATAAAGAGTGGTGCAGTGGTGACGTAATGTTCTTGGCCAACCCAGAAGTTAAGATCACCAGGGTGCCCTCAACAAAAAGCAATGTGATTTTACCTTTTGATTTTAGAACATTTCAGAAAAATAAGCTCTGTTGCCAACACATACGTTTATGGAACTTGTGTTTTTTGTTCAGCGGGATCATTTCCACATATTAACACCACTCTTGTCATTCTTGAAGCGTAAAGGCAATCTCCAGAAGTAAAAAGCTGATGCTACTTCATGATCACATGTCTTCACGTCAACACAACAAGGCTGCAAAAAAAGGCAATCTTTTGAGAACTGTCCCGAATACCATTTTTCGGGCTCCGGATATTCGGTAGTAATCAGCAGCGAATATTCGGTGCGGAGAGATTTGTATTATTTTTTTTATAAAGATTTTTCTTTTACATTTTTTTTTCAAAAAGATATTTTTTTTCCAAAAGGTTTCATAACACGCTCCGAATCCGAGACACCTGACAATAGGCTGTTAAGCAGAAGCGCAGAAAGAGCATACTATTACGATTTATATTTATTTATTGTCTCAGTACTCGCAAACATTAAAACTAAATGTGTCCTCTGTAGGGTAACTGTAGGGTCTGCTGTATTGTTGAGGATGTTGATGGCTGGGATGCGTGGGGATGCACCTATGGATACAAGTTATTATTAGGCTGAGCTACTCAACTTTATGCCATTGCCTTAGCCCCAGATGCATACTTGTCAACCCTCCCGATTTTCGCGGGAGACTCCCGATTTCATTGCCCTCTCCCGGTTTCCTCCCGGGGTCATATTTCTCCCGCATTTCTCCCGATTTCTGACAAAATCAGATTTACACACGACTATTTCCACTCTGACTTTAATACAGCGACACCATTGTTTGGTTTCCATGGTAACACCTCTCTTTAATAGCGCGCGCAACTCAAAGTCTGAGAGGGTGAGGCAGATAGTCACAGAAAACTGAACAGGAATCGACAACTACTCCACCCTCTGCTCACTCCTTTCCTGTAAAATACAGGTCCAGCCCACACATATGCTCCATCAAGGATGGTGCTACAGGCCGCAAGGCAGTGCACTTAGAACTACAATAAGCATGTTAATGTTAATCTAACAGCTCCGGCGATCCACTAGCACCGCCCCCCCCAATTTTGCATTTTGAAATGCTCCCGATTTCTGAGGTCTAGGTTGGCAAGTATGCCCAGATGTTCCCACATTACTCCTATTATTTCAATATTCGGATAAAATAAAAAAAACTAATATAAAAAAACAATTCGGTTGGTTGCTTGCTTGCAACTATTTTCCAAGCAAAGTAAGTGCACGTTTTTATCATGTGTAACGTTACTGTTTAAACGGCGGATAAAGCAGCTTCATCATGGCAACTTTACAACAGCCAAGCTAAGCTAGGCTACTAATTACAACATCCAGGTGACTTTTCAGAGTTGTTGTGCCACCGTGGTAGGCCAGTTTCTTATCGCATATTTGGCACATATTCTTCTTACCGTCGTCCAATTTTTAAAATGGTCCCACACAGCTGAAGTCTTCGTCATTTTGTGGGTGAAACGAGGTGAAGCGAGTTGAAGAGTGCCGTTTGAGTTTGTGACTGTGAGTGAACGTGATGTCAGGAGCACAGGCTGAGATTGTATATATTTCCGCATTTTAACAGTGTAATTCAAAAGTATAATTATAGTATAAGAATATGGCAATTCGCCTTTATAAATAGCATACATTTAGAAAAAAAATAAAGATTTCAGAAAAAAAATACTTTTTTGAAAAAAAATAAAAAAAACGAATATCTGAATAATGAAATTGAAACCCGAATAGTTGGCCAACGAACGAATAGTCGAATATTCGGGTACAGCCCTAGTAACTACTAGCGTAAGCTTATATAGAAAAAGCGTCAAACATTTTTCCCACATTCTCCCTTGTCTTTATTGTAGAAAGCAACATTACATTAAGAAAATGTTCCATTACATTACATTTTAGTTGTTTTCATTTAATATTTTAGTTGACCTAATTAAAACCGTTTTGTTTTTTATTTATGTGTCACAGTATCACCTCAAAATACAAGATACGAAACATTTTCAACCATGCAACAAAATATAAATAGTCCTACAAATACTTTTATTTTATTTCCTTCTTATTTTTGTCTAAGCTCATGGGAGCCAGAGCAGAGGGCTTAAAGGGCCGCATGCGGCCCGTGGGCCGCGGGTTGCCGACCCCTGGGTAAGGAGGTCGTCATGGTGTTTGGATTTCCACCATTTCCGCTCTGCTGCCCGAAGGATGGTTCTATTAGCACGGTAGAGAACAACAATGGTTAATTGTATAGGATGGGTTACTGTGACGGCATGGAATTCAAAGGTGGAAGGAGTGAAGTTACGTAGCTTGAAGAGGGAAAAGCTCCAGTTGGGAGAGAGCAGGAGACCAGTGCCACCTCCTCTGCCAGAGGGTCTGGGTGTATGGGAGAAGGAATATGCTGTGGAGAGAGCTGCTGGGGTGGATGTGTTGGATGGAGTAATCCAGGTCTCCGTGAGAGCAAGGAAATCCAGAGACTGCAGGGAAGCGTAGCCAGAGATGAAGTCAGCCTTAGGAACAGCTGACTGGCAGTTCCACAGGCCCCCTGAAACGAGATGTTGGATCTCAATGGAGCATGTGGGATAGACAAGAGCAGGCCGGTTAAATCGATTAGGAGATACACGGGGCCAGTGATAATTGCTAGAGGACACATGAACAGGAATGGAGAAGATACACATGATTATAGCATGGCTAGAGAACCAAAGAGAATTGAATAAAACAAAAGAAAACACCAGCGATACTTAGCTCAATCAAAGTAGGATTTGCCTCCTCTTTGCCTCCCTCGTGACTCCAACAGGACTCCAATGTCTTTGTCAGTCTTCGTCTGGCTGAAGCTTCAGCTTCAGCTTCAACCAAGTTTTTTTAACTCTGGCCATTTGTAAAAGTTGTAAATGGAATCTAATTCTTGCTCACGCCAAGGATCAGATCACACATGCTTACATTTGTTTTTGATTAGTATGATAAACTTGGTGACTACTGGAAAATAACTTTGTCTAGACCTCCCCCAGCTTTTATCGCTTTCTTACTGTTGTCATGACAAAACGGAAATGCATTTGTTTTTCAAATAGCTTCAGCTGTTTGGAGACATTGTAAGAGTGTGCCGCTTTGTCTTCAGTGTTGAAAGTCCACTTTTCTAATACTAGTCTACTTTTTGACTTTCACTGACTGTTGTATGTCCTCTTCTCCTTTTCCTCCTTTCTCCTGTTTACCTGTTGCTTTTCCTCCCTGCTGACCTCTAAATGACTTACTAAATCTCCTCTTTTCCTTCTTCTCTTTCTCCACCTTCAGGGGGATTCCAGGGGCCAGCTGGTGGCGGAGCGTCTAGGTCTGGGACACAACCTGGACCTGTCCGACACCATGGTTCAGCAGAAGCTGGACGAGATAAAGGAGCAGATTCGCCGCGAGATCCGCAAAGAGCTGAAGATCAAAGAAGGAGCCGAGAACCTGCGGAAGGTAAAATCTCTGAATGTGGGACAACTTCTGAATACAGTGCATCTTGGTTTTTTACTTTAAATATTATTTTGCAGTTTTAAAGTCAATAAAAGCCTTCTACTTTCAAAAGTGCATGTTACTGTTATTGAAACACAAACGGTCATTCGCTAAACACCAGTTTTGTTCATAATAAAAATAGATGATTTCAAATGAGTGATGTGCAGGCTTGGATTTTCGTCATTTTAGGGGCAAGGCCATTTGGCCTTTGGTGTCACACATTTTTTCAGGGCGCAAAAGCCATTGAGGGAAACATTTGAATTTGGAGCTTACAAATAAATAACTTCACTTTCTGATAAGAAAAACACACGAATTACATGGAAAACAAATCACTTTTTTAATATCAATAATGTCAAACATTATATCATCATATAGGCCTATGCCTCCTGAGTATTACCGTATATAAAATGAAATACTGTACTTTGAATAATTTGTGTTTGGTATTTTTTCCATCTAGTAATTCTCCCATTCACAAATCCAAAATCAAATCAAAAAATCTAAAATTCTATTAATATGTAACAAATATATTCCATTTCATAGCAGAAGAAACTCTTAAAGGGTCAAACTCTGCACATACATCATTCAGCAGTGCACAGTAGGGATGTGCATCTCCATCACTGAGGCCGATGCGATGCGCACCTCGATACGTTGCCACGATACGATACATTAACGATACCTTTGAAACACCAGGCGATGCGATACGATACGATTCACCCCTGTTGCGATACAGTTCGATACGATTTGATTCAACATTATGCGATTCGGGGCGATACGATGCGATTCAACACGATGCAAAAATAATGATACTTCAATATGGTACGACAGAGAATTTTTGTTTTATTCCTTATATGCAGCAAATCATACATTAACAAAAAAGTGCTTTACATATTTGGTACTGCACATCCCATCATGCCGTTTATGTTTTTACCTTTAAAAGCTCTCCAGAGTACAATTGTATAACACCTCACAGTTAAACAATGTAAGGATGCATTGCTCATGATTAACAATGTGCAAATAACAGCTACCATAGAGCAATGCCCATACAGCTGAGTGTTAAGCCTGATGTGCTTAACACTCAGAGGCTAACTCACCAGTTAGCAGAAAGCAGTGGTTTCTATCTGAACAATAAAGAAAACAAATAACCTTTCACAAACAGGTATTTCATAACTGCTTACAGTAAGGAAGACATTTAAATTATTATTGGCCGTCACAGGCTGCTGTAAGCTAAACACCTCTCTCTGACAGAACACCTCACTGAGTGATTTAACTCATGTGTCTCACTTTCAGGTTTCTCTTTTCAGCCGCAGACCCCACGTCGCCTCTTTATGTGCGTCGCTAAGTTCCTTGTACTACTTGTGTACTTTAAAGCGGCTCGGCATCGTTAACAATTTGCGAGTGATTTTTCAAGTTGACCGTCTGTAGTAATAGTGCCGCGCACATATACCATCAGGACGTTACTGATGGGGTGCGGCTGCGGAGTGATACTGTGTGTATGCAAGTCCGCATCTAGGACGGATCTATGTATCATAGCTGTAGACCTGTTAAGTAATAAAGATACCTCATACAAAGGTCTACGGATACCTTATTACTGTCCATGACCTGCGGTCAACTATATAGCATAAATGACTATTACACCGTCTTTCTTGAACAATCTGAAGTGTTGCCAAACGTTTGATTTGTAGGTATTTTTCGGTGCGCTGTGTTTCTCTTTCTCCTCAACTTCCGTGTGTGTTGATAACTGAGACTCTCGTTCTCCGTAGTGGCGAAGCAAATATCAAAGATCGTCTCTGCTGAGCGTTGACAAGATAAGGGGATTTTATATGAATGAATCGGTTTTTTACCGATGCAAAGACGCTACGCAATCGATGCATCGCGAGTTCAACCCGGTTCAACCCAAACTGTAGCCGATGTGCACTCTTTCAACCGGTGCACTCGCATCTTGAACGTTTATGCCGGTGCACCGATGCGAATCGGTGAATCTTAACATCTCTAGTGCACAGTGAAGCTCCAACTAGGCCTGTCACGATAATCGATAAATTGACTTATCGTACGATAAATAAAAATGGACTCGATAACTTTTCTGAGCTCGATAAATTGCCGTTTACATAAAGATGTGACCAGCATTTTAACCTGGAGCGCTGTGGCTGCCAGGCGCGCTGTGAGTGGCAGGGCTGACACACAGCCAGGTCAGGACACTCCGCGTGCACGTGCAGCAGCGTAGCAGCCAAATTAATAATATAGCGACAAGCGGAGACAACGTGTGACTTACTCGCGGGGAATTTAAAGTGAAATGGAATTGGTTACAAAACCTAACGACACATCTCGATTCTCCGGTGTGGCATTACTTTGGATTCAAACCAAATCAATGAGGCGAACCTAACGGACTTGAATGAGCCGGGCGGTGTGTCGTATTGGTTTAAAAAAGGTAGCGACAAAAGCAGGCAATACCACGCATTTTAAACCCCCTAAAACACCCCATTCCGTTTTTCCATCTGGGAGCAAACACGGCAGCTGGAGAAGGAGAGCCCCCGCCCGACAATGCAAACATGTTGGGGTTCCTTGCTCGAAAACTTAGAAAAACAGATTTGGATATGGCCTGTTGAGGCATCTGGGTCTTTGACAGTGGACTGTACACTTGACACTTGTTTTAAGGAGTGTTTTTTTGTTTGTGAGATAATGTGTGCTCATATTTATTTATTTATTTATTTATTTATATATATATATATATGAGAGAGAGAGAGAGAGAGCTCCTTTTTTCCAGCCTGACTCTATTTAATTTATTGTTTTGGTTGTGTGTGATTTAATTAATTTATTATAATTTAATTAATTTGTTTTATTTATTAATTTATATATTTTAATATTATTTCACATTTCATTTGCAATGTTGAATGTTCAATAAAAAGTTATGTTTGAAAGGATGTACTTGAATTATTATTATATATTCTCATTATGTCTAAAATGGTCTTAAAACGGTGCCGACAATATTATCGTTTATCGCAATAATTTCCAGAAAAATGTATCGTCCAACACAATTAATTATCGTGACAGGCCTAGCTCCAACATTCAATTTTGTGAACAAGCAATACTTTGGTGTGTGTGTGTGTGTGTGTGTGTGTGTGTGTGTGTGTGTGTGTGTGTGTGTGTGTGTGTGTGTGTGTGTGTGTGTGTGTGTGTGTGTGTGTGTGTGTGTGTGTGTGTGTGTGTGTGTGTGTGTGTGTGTGTGTGTGTGTGTGTGTGTGTGTGTGTGTGTGTGTGTGTGTGTGTGTGTGTGTGTGTGTGTGTGTGTGTGTGTGTGTGTGTGTGTGTGTCACAGCTCCTCATATCTGTTCAGAAACTAGACAAAAGTTAAACATTTACAAACCACAGACTGTCTGTGTCATGGCGAATACAGTCGCTGGTTTAATTCTGTCTTTAGGACGTTGTTGTGAGTGTGGACGGAGCAGATACAGTTTAGTATCTGATCGAATTGAGATCGCTCCATTCAGAGAACACCATTTTAAAAGTTTTTTGCCTGCCGTCTTGTCTGCACACTTGTCAAAGCATGGTTTTTACTAACCGTTCTCAGTATTTAGTTACTTCGGCATCATTTTGAAACGTGTATTAAATCACGGTCAAATGGATATAAGCCCCGCCCCTCTCCAGTGTGTCCTGTTTGAATGACAGGAGTAAACACACCTGAAACTCCAGCGGTTAGGGTGAGAATATTCGCATGGCGTCCGTTGTGAACGCAGCATAATGCAGTTCAGAAACCACTGTTCTGACGCTTTTAAAGCAACTTCGAGATTTTAACACTATCAGTGTCTCTTTCGGAATCTTTGCTGTAGCTAAATTGTCCGATTTTCTCAAGCCTCCTGCTCTCTCCTCTCCTCAGGTCACCACAGACAAGAAGAGCCTGGCTTATGTCGACAACATGCTGAAGAAATCCAACAAGAAGGTAGAGGAGCTTCACCAGGAGCTGCAGGAGCTCAACGCCCACATCGTGGTCAAAGACCCCGAGGAACTGCTAGGTAACAGCAACAATGCAAAGAAGCGGATCCACAGATGATTTAGTAAACATTAACCAGGAAGTAAAGGCCAATGCTCTACTATACTCGGCCTTCCTACAAATAAAGCATTGTTTTACAGAGCTGCAGCAATTACACAACTAATCATTTATTTGACCAAAGGAAGATATCAAATGTTTTGAAAATCGCTTAATCTTTAAAGAATACATTTATTCAATTTTCCTTCAAAAAACTACATAAAATGGTCAGCCTCTCAGACGTCTTGCTTTTCTCTAAGTTTAATATCAATCTGTATTTTTGGGGGGGTTTTGGAATGACAAAACATTATATTCAAATATATGACCTTGGACTCTACAATGACAGCGCTGTTTTTTAAAGAAACATAGCGTTCAATTTCTACATGAATTTACGAGTGTAAATGCATGAAAGAAAAACGTAACTATAGATATTTATAATACAAACATGCGGTGCCACTTACTTATTAGTGTGAATCAGAGTCCCGCACGGGTCTGATTTTCAAGACCCGCTCCCGCCCCGCACCCGCGACGTGCAATACCGAACCCGCCCCGCTACCCGCACATATTGCCAATTAGTTCCGCAACCCGACCCGACCCGTCGGCACAGGATCCGCAACCCAGTTTACACACACACGCGGCTGCTACATGCAGCAACACACGGCGGAGAGAAGCGCTCCAAGGTGTGGTTAATTGTTACCAGTCTCGATGTGGACAATGCTCTTTGCCAATAGTGCAATAAGAGTTTAGCTTATAAGGGCGGAAACACAAGCAATTTGTCAAAACATTTAGCAAAAGTGCACCACATTCAGACGGAGAAATGCACCGGGTTCGACTGTCTTTCTAGTAGCTCTGTAGCCCCATCCACAAATAACTTTTCCACGTCAGCAACACACGGAGTTAACAAAATTATACAAACATGGGTTCATGATTAGAGGTAACTGAGTTATTAATTTTGTTAAAGTTTCAGCTATTCTGTTTACAACTATGTTATCACATTATTTAATACGATTTGTCAAAACATTGTTGTTTCTTTTGATGTGAAATATTATTTATTTAATTTAAATAAACAGCAATGTTAGTTGTGTTCACAATTTGTTTAGTTAATTTAATAATATATGTATTTTTGAATCAAATATTCATCTTTATTGTCTTCATTGTTAGTTTCCACATGCCTAAAACAACCTCAAGCTAAATCTAAAAGTTGATGGCTAAATCAGAGCGTTTGAGAAATTGTGCAAGGCATACAGTAATAGTCTGAATAATCGGATAATCGTTTCATTAATCGATAGATTAATCGATTATCAAATTAGTCGTTTGCTGCAGCCCTAATAGAGTGGCGAAGTCACGCCCATGTACTTCCGGTCCATGGGACCTTATTTCGGAAAAATAATGTATTGAAGTCAATGGAGAGAGAAAACGTATGTTTCGATCCCGTTTGAATTGTGCCATGAATTACACATATGATGTTTGTCAATCTTAAAAAATCATTTCCGTGTCAGAAAAGTCACAGTTTGTCGTAAAACTGTTGAAATATAAGACTATGAAAAATACGCAACTAGAAAGACTACAAATCCCAGTGACGTAGTGACGTCATAACTGTTTTCCTCCACTAAGAGATAGCTAAGATCAGCTCCATATAGATAGAATCTATCTATATGTCGCTGGCTAAGATAAGATAACTTTAACAAGATGCCTGTGTGCTTAGTACCAGGTTGTTATCATACCAGCAATGGGTCTTGCTCGTTCTTTCGCTTCCCGTCTGATGAAAGGACCAGGAGTGGCTGGATCAAGTTAGCTACCTAGCTAGTAGCTAGCACGTTAGTTAGCATTACAGCCTTGTCCTTTTTATTAGCCTTAATATGAAGTAACATTAAGTAAGCCAAAATGTTAAACAGTAAGAGTAGTAGTCATATTTCGTGAACCCTTTGAAGAGTACTGTCACCGGGGTGATCATTCTATAATGCACAATTTAAGCCCGGGGGAGAAATGCTAACGCTAGCATCGGTGATCGCCAATCTTTTGTACTTCATGCTATCTGCACAAATGGTTGACATTAAACATTAAAAAGACGAGGCAGTTCAGAGAGAATCAAAGGAAGGCAGGCAGGCAGCTTTGCATGACATTCTTCTGGACGTGTTTTAATTGTGGTGATAGTGAGGGTAGTCAATCGTTTTGTTGACAAGACAGTAGTGACGGCCATCTTGGTGACGTGTGTTGTTCTGCGAGACCAGAGATGTAGTTCATTGAGCGTTTCACACAAACAAATGTGTTACTTCACAGTTTAACGACACTTTTTTTATTTTTTACTTGCAAAATTATTTTTTAAATAGACAAACATCATATGTGTAATTCGTGGCACAATTCAAACGGGATCGAAAGATAATCTTTCTCTCTCCATTAACTTCAATACATAATTTTTTTGAAATAAGGTCACATGGAGCTCCCCCGGAAGGGGAGGGACTTCGCCACTCTATAAGATGAATCTCGGAAATAATTGTCAGATCATAAGATTTAAAAAACAGTAGTTAGTTGCAGCTCTATTGTTCTAGTTGTGCGGTTTTACATAAACTCCATATTCCTTGTATTTAAGCATTGAATTTCGGGGTAGGGTATATAATAGCCAGATGTAAGCTAATTTACTTGTTTCTTTTCTTACTTCCTTTTTTGTTTCTTTTTTTTTATTTTTCATATTTTCAAGCAAAAGGTTTGGGTTAATGTCATTGTTATTCCAGTTGATTAATTGTGACTTGTATATTTATCTTCCCAGGTGTAATGTCACAAAGTAGCAACCTTTTTTCCAAATATTGTCATCATCTCTTTATCATACCCCCAAAGATACTGGTCCTCACAAACGCAGAACATCACTTTTGGCAGTGCTGTGTGGTGTCAACATGTATATGAACACACTGAGTGTTTGGAGGTGACTCACTCTCCAGAGGCTAACATTGTTGCATTCCACATTCCACCGACAGTTCCAATGAGCCGCCGATTGTTCCCCTCCGAGGCCGTTGAAAGCCTGCTCCTGTGCGTTTGTCCTCAACAATGGAATTTGGAGAGAGTTACCCAAGAAATAATGTCGTTTTGTTACAATAGTTGCCTTATGTGGCATTTGTTGGTGGTGAATTCAGGAAGAGAAGGAATGGTATTTGTCTGCCTGTTACCATCACATCCCCCCGGTTCAGTTGACATTAGGAAGTAGATGAGATGGGGGAGGGATGGGAGGTCATCTTGGTAAATGGTTATCTTAATTGGGAACACATTTTGCCTGACTCAGTGACTCTCAATCAGATGAACGAGGGCTTTCTTTTAAGTGACGCGACGCCAGAAGAATGTCGCTGGCTATCGCAAAATGATGGAGAGAGGCTGAGGGCAGCCCAGTGCTACGGTCACAAGACAACTTTTAGACAGCGCTTAGCTCTCCAATCCCCAAGAGACGGCACTTGTTTCCTGAATTAGTAAGAAGGAGTTGCTCTGCGAGAAGCCAGAATGTGTTTTTGTTCCAGGAGCGAAGTCGAGAGGGGCTCTGGTTATTCTCTGCAGCTCTGCTCAGGCCAGAAATGGGCCGAGTCGCTCTCAGGTGCTGTAGCTCTGTCGCTCAGTCACCAGTCAGGTCCCTCTTTCACATGTCATCCATTCATAAAGAGACAAGCCCCAAATAAAGTTTACTCTCTGAATCATATCCCTCATCATATCATGTGTCAAGTAGGAAAGCACTAATGTTCCAGGTTCTGCTTTTGTTGTTATTGTTAAGAGAGCATTGCTAGTAGGTGTGTGAATCACGGTGTCCTTGTTTGATTTGATTGCGATTCTTGACTATTACTATTTGGTTGAAAACTGCTTCCTGATTCAAAACTTTTCCCAATTCAAAATGAATTCTGGATTCATTACAATAGGGGTGCTAATTTCACGATCTGCTTACATTATAGGTGTACTAAAACGGGTTTTGACAAAGTTATATCAACTGATGGCAATGATGCAAATCTAAGACAAAAGGTCAAATGTATTCATTAATAAAAGTTTTTAGTATTTATCAATTCCAAGTGGCTTCAAGATTGACAAGTTGCATTACATGCTAGACCGCGCTAGACCGTGCTAGACATGCCTGCAAGAGCAATTTTAGGGTCAAGTATCTTGCTCTAGAAAAACTTCGAAATGACTGCAAAGATAGATTGTACTTAAAATATAAGACTGTAATGGTGATCAAGGGCCTGTGTCCACATGACATATGATTCCATCAGTAGCAACCTCTAAGCTCTAGCATTTTGGAATTTGTGAATCTTATTATAATCTTAGAAGATGAGAACCCCCCCTTGAATCGATTCCTCCCCCACCCTGAACTGTAAGCATGTTTCTGGTTGTGATCAGAGCCAGATGGGTTAATCTGAGGGAGGGTTCCCCTTGTCAGCGCTCCAGCAGTGACATCAGCCTCACTGCTATTCAGTAGCTCGGTGTCTTGTCCTGCAGCCAAGCGTGGGCCGAACTGAGGAAGAAGGGGAGGAGTAGGGGCCGGGGTCCTTGAATTCTTGGCTCGATCATGTGACCTTGACCCAACCGCACCCCCCACGGAGAGAGGAAAGCCCTGAACGAAGACTGCATGACACGCAGAACTCTCACACGTGTGTTCCTCTGTGTCTTTTGCACAAGCAGCTCCCTCACAACACTGCCTTGGTGTACAGACTCTTATTATGCCATTTTATGGAAGATCTGTTTCCCCCCAGGCCCTGTGAAATCCCCACCTTGCTCCACAGGCTGCTCTACACAGTTGTGTTTTGGATGGGACTCTACTCTCTCTCTCTCTCTCTCTCTCTCTCTCTCTCTCTCTCTCTCTCTCTCTCTCTCTCTCTCTCTCTCTCTCTCTCTCTCTGCTGGTAATTGTTATGTGTTTGGCAGCACCTTGCGGTATGAAGGATTTCCCTCACTGCTGTTACTTGAGCTAATCAGGCTCACCTTGATGAACTCTCCATGGAGTTTTTGTCATGTGACCATCACGTAACTTTAAAATTCTTAGCTCCTTCCCGTTTTATACGCACTGGGCTATTATTTTAGCAGACATTGTTTGTTTTTCAGATGTAGCAACTCTTTGTACACTTGTTCCTTTCCATAGAAGTACCTTATGGGTGCGTTTCACTTCGGTTAAATGGATTCCTTGCGTCCCTCACTTGCGTCGTTTCCCTGCGTTTAGTCCCTCCCACCAGGGAAGCATGGAGAGACGCAAAGAAACCACGAGAAGCAGGGAAATGAGTTTTAAGAGCAATGGGACGTCCTTTCCTCCGGAGCGTCGAGTGAAGCGACGTCCGTTTGTGATTACGCCGCACAGCTGATCGTCTGACAGCAGCCAGATCAGTGCATGCGCTGCATCGTCCAATCAGTGAGCGATACTAAGTAAGGGGGCGGGGCGAGTGTATGAGGATTTCATCGGAGGACGGTCTGGTAGTTCCTCGATTATCGCTCCTCGATCCTCGGTCCCCCGGCACAAATAAGGCCACTTGGACGCTACTCAAGATGGCACAGACAAATCAACTTCCGGTGATACAGAGACTGAGGAGCGAGGAAATAAAAAATAAGAGAAGTGAAACGCACCCTATGACACTGTGAAACTGAACTTGCAAGTCAAGTCAGGAGAAGTCAGGCCGGTTTTTTTGCCCCCCTCACCTGAGTGTGAGAATGTGTTGCGCTGCAGGGATCCGCCTGGGGAGGGGATTTCTCTGCACATTTTCGAGTCCAGACACGACCAAAAAAACACTAAACAGTGAGCTCATCGGCCAGAAGTGTGGTCCGGCACCCTGGATAGATAGAGGACACTTTGTGTATCTGCATGCTGTTTGAGTGAAGAAACTCAAAAGCTTGAATAGATATTGACCCTGTATCAGTGTGTTGTCTCAGCTATTTTTAGGGTTATGTAAAAAAAGTGTTTACCCCAAAAATGCAGTTATGTCACTGCAGTATTGGTAGTTGTCTGCAAGTTCACACTTGCTTTTCTATTATCTTAGTTTTTTACAGTTGCTCAAGAAAAGAGAATGCCGCAGGGTTTCCCTCTGCGGTTAAAGTTAAAACAGACTGCAGGGGATAGCCAATAAGATGACAGAAAATTTATTTGAATCGGCGGAGATTGCCTTAGTGTTTTATATCAAAGCCATCTGAATGTTAATGTGCTCTGCCTTCACCTTGGATTTGTTGTAATCATGTTCTTTTAAAAAACACGTCAGGTCCAATTTGACTCTTAACGCCATTTATTGATCCAAAGCTCTGCTTTATGTTGGACTCCTGATGCAAAGCTTAGCCTGTTTAGTAGGGATGCACAATATTGGTTTTTTGATACCGCTACCGATAACTTCCTGCTTCTCAAGACCGATACCGATAACTGATAATAATATATTATATATATATATTAAATGTAACTGTAGTTTTTGCACACCTGGTGGTAAAAAAAAGACTAGTAGTGAGCAGATGACATGAGCATTACTACTATGAACAAAACAAATCCAAGAACAGTTTTGACTCTTCAAAGTGACCATATTTCTTTTCCCAAATAAATATAATTGAGTCAATCAGTCAATGTCAATGACAAGGTGTTTCCCTGGACAATGAGTGAACAATGAGTGGTCCATATTCTGTCTATCCATCGATAGGTAAAAGCCCCGGTGCCTTTGCAGCTGGCTTTGGATTCGCCGCTAGTTTAGCAGCGCAGGTGTCTTCGTACACTTTTAACACACCATCTCAGCGATGGCGAGGTTTCAGGTGACTAATCAGGTTGGAAGTATTATAGCTCGTTGCCTTTTTCCCTCCTCGTGGAACTTCTGCATTGCATTTTTTAATACAAATAGCAAGTGAACTATCTAACTCTGAAACTTTGAAATAGTCCCATACTACCGACAACATGTTTGTTTACTGTCCTGGCTTCACGGCCGCACACCATTTACGTCACAGCCAGGCATGAGTTAGGGAGCGCTGGATTTGTGAAAAACTCCCCTCTTCCTAAACCACTAATACCACAGTACTGGCAAAACGGGAGGAGCCGAGTGAAAAACAAGCGCCCCTCATCCCAATCCACCCACACCGCAGTATTTTTTCTTTTTTTAACCCAAAAAATATATTTTATATTATCGGGGCTTTTAATACTTTTATCGGGTTTATCAGGATGACGTCATAATTCCTAATATCGGGCCGATAATTATCGTGCACCACTACTGTTAAGTGTCAAGAGTGAGTCAATTGGAGTCTAGTGTTAACACACCTCGTCAAATGAGAAACAGCAGACCTTTCAGGATCAATTATTTGACTCCTAAAGTTTCTATTTGACGTATTTTTGTAAACAAAGTCGATGCTGCAGGGCTCTTTGGGTAACTTCAAAATGTCTGGCAGCCACAAATAGCACATGAATACTGAGTAACTATTTACAGTCTGTGTTTATTTGTGACAAACTCCAGTAGCACATACAGAGATGGTTGTTTTCAAAAGGCCATAAGGTTATAACTTTTGTTTTTTCTATGTTTACCCAGATTGCCCTCTGACCCCAGATACCCCTAACAGCGAGGCGAGGATGTGCAGCAGCAGCCGCCTGGCCGCCCTGAAGAGACAGAATGACATTGAGCTCAAGGTCAAACAGGGAGCTGAGAACATGATCCATATGTACACCAACGGACCCTCTAAGGTAAGAGTCATGCGGAGCGGGGGGAGGGTTCACCTGATATTCAGGTTCCAGCTGGTTCATGTCAGGCTGCCAAAAGCACACGCATCAGTTGAACTGTATGTTTTACATCATTTTCTGCCACTCTTAATTACACGACAACACAAGACAGAATTTGGTGGTTTTGCGAAGTAGCTTGGAATCGTAGGATGTTGTGATTTCAGGTATTTTCCCAAGCTTAGACTCATCAGAGCTTCGTTTGAGGTTTCCAGCTCGGTAGAAGTCTTTGCTCAGATTATTTCCTTTGACCTAAAACCACTAAGGAGTCAAAGCCATCAGGATATAGTGTATAGTTACAAAATGACCAAGATAAAAAAAAATGATGGTAAAAATATATGTGAAGTAAAAAAAAAACATAGTTAACGAATAGGTACAGATTATTAATCAACTGTGTGTGGGAGAGAAACTACAAAAGGTCTATGAAATATAATATTCACAATTTTGGAGATGAATCTGTTACGCCCTGGTGTGCAAAGGCCTTAAATGCTTGTGTTTCTTGTCCTTTTCGACATCATTGAAGCGACTATGATCCCGGATCTCAGCTTTTACTTACAATGTTATCCCAACTGAAACTAAGAAAATAAGACTAAAGTGATAATATACTATAATAATATTCTAAATGAGCTCTTGGCAGTTCAAGAGGAGAAGCCAAACCCACCATAACACTTGATAGCACCATAAACCTTGATTTTAGTCACCGTCATCAGGCTGCAGAGGGTTTTCACATTCATAATCACCAATGCTGAATATTTATTTCATTCTTTTGTAAATGTGCACCTTGGTCATTATCACATAAAAAACTGTAGTCTGCAGGTGGCAGAACGATGCATGTGGGGTTTGCTTTTACAGCTTCTCTGTAGGGGAGCAGGGAACGTGAGAAGGCGCTGACACACACTGTGTGTCATATGCACCGCTGTTTGTTCACAAAGCTCTCTGTGGCTACTCTAATGCTCAGTGAGGAAATCTACCCTTTAGTTGGGAAGTGTGTGTGTTACGAGAACTGATAACAACAGCTGGAGCACTGAGAGCCGCTCCTCTTGGCTCCTGGTCCAGCAGTAGTAATTGAAGCCACTCTGTAGTAGACTCTTTAGCATAGTGTCAGGTTTCAGCAGGGAGTCTCGACTCTGCCAGTGATGTAATCCTGCTCGGCATCGTTTGTTTCTGTGACTGTCGGGGGTTATTTAATGGAACATGAATTGACAAGATTTCTTTGCTTGAGAATCCTTAAAATGAATACTTTGACAGTTTAGAAGATAGGCTTGTTTTCTTTCTTTGAGTGAGATGAAAAGGTTGATACCATTCGTACAGGTTATGTGAAGCTAAAACTAGCAGCTGTTTGGCTTAGCGTAGCATAAAGATAGAAACAGACAGGGTAAACCATGTTTTTGAAATGTGTTGAAAGATGGTCATCATTAATACAGATAACACCAGAACTCCAGTCACATCTTTTCCTTTTCTGATATTTATTTTATTTACTTAACTTTATATTGTCATTGTTGTTGTTGTTTTTTATGGTGTATTTTTTATTATATATATATTTTTTAATACACTGTTGTTTATTTGGTGAATATGTACAGTTGATGTATAATCAATGAATAGATGTTAAAAGATTTGTAGCACTTCACTGAGTGAACGTATCCAAGATAAAACAAGCTAAATTATCTTAGTATCTCCTACTGTCATTTGTATTATGTCTTTAAAAGACTAAAATATATTTTTTTTAAACAGAGAAACAACTTGCATGGCTCCGTCCAAATGTAACAATCTGCGGCTGCGCCATGCTCTCAAAAATGGCGTAAAGGAAATTCGTGCTAATATTTGACGCCATCAAAATAATGAGAACACTTTCGCAAAGATTTCTTGATAAGATCAATACAACATTGAGAGAACTATGGGACGTCTAACTGAATGTCATTTATTTAGAATGTAACCAGACCATGACTCGTTGAACTTTACTCAATAACACAAAGTTCATTGACCTACTGTTCAAGTGAGTACAGTGTGGAAAAGAGAGAGCCCTATTGAGTTACTTCGTACAATAAACAGGTCTGTCAAATGCAACATGATCCACTCTGTCTGACCGGTGGGGTGGGGGGGGTCTCTTTCAAAACACTGTGACCTCTCCCGGTCACGCAGACAGTCTGACAGTTGGAAATAGTCCTGTTGTGATATCAGAGAGGAAATGCCTGCTGGACAGAGGTGTTTCCTGCGAGCGGCGCCATCAACAACAACCAGGAACTCTGGGTGGAGTTTGCTTACTCCACTCTGTGTGTGCATGTGTTTGTGTGAGCATGTGTGTATTGGCACATGTGAGAGGGTCAGCAATTATGATACACAATGAGATCCCGCTTTCTTTTTTGATGAATAAGATTTTCCATGTGGTCACTCATTCTTTGGCTCCAATTAAGGGCATGAAACAGCCTCCTGGGCTGTTTGTGCTCACAGCAAAACACCAGTGATGATGGATGATGTAGAAGTTGGTTACTACTTTTGTTGGTTACATTGTCCCAGTAAAACGATTTTTATTGTCATGTTAAGACCAAATTATCTCACTGATTTGATAATATGATAGCATAATAATACACCCATTCAAAGGGCAATCCCCGTCTAACTTCTAACCTAAATCAGCCATTGGAATCAGGATGGGAGTCATATTTTTAGTAAAACATAACCGAATAAATAAAATGGACTTTTTGGCTCCCTTAAAAAAAAAAGACAGTGCATTGCGAATCCAGTCCGGCGTCGAATAATCGATTATTATTCGCCAGGGCTGTCCGATTTTCGATTTTCGATTTTGATCATGGTCAGTTTCTGGCATCCCTAGTTAAGGTGAGGTTTGGAAATGTAAAAATGATAGTCTTATGGTGAGTTGACCTCTAAGCTGATTATGTACAAAATTAAGGGGGCCCGGTTAGTAAAACGTACGATAAGCAGTGTAAGAAAAATTGGCAATTTACTTGTCCGAATACATGTTGGGTATCATTTGGATTTTAACGATTACGGTTATGCTTTTCGATTCCGGTTATCTTCGGTTCTCGATTCTGGTTCTTTTACCTCATTCACACCAACGGTGTTTCAGGGCCGGTTCAGAGCTGGAGCTTGAAAAGCACCGGGTTTTCCTGTTCGCAGCGGAGCAGCCCCTTAGCTCCGGAATCCGGTTCGTCTCAAGCACCAAAAAATGCTCCGGCTAGAGCAAAAGCACCGCATACGTCACGCTTACGTCGAGGCGGGGGCTGGGGGAATCGAAATCGTCATTGAAGTTGATGATTACGATTGTAAAGCAGTTGTGAATGTAGCAGGTAATTACTGTAAAGTTGGTAGTAAAGTTGTCCCATTTCTTTACAATGCAACCTGCCTGTGAGACAGAGTCCAACCACACATGTCCAACACATAATAATAATTAAAACTGCGGTCGCACTTGTGCGCGCAGTGATGAGTGGGCCCTCGCGTCCGTGCGCCTGTCGGGGAGGGCAGCCGGTCGTCCCGGCGTCAAGCAGACGCGCGCGAGTCCTCGGAAATGAGCCGTTTCTCATTTCTATAATTTTCGCGTCCCGGACTCCCAGGTCCTCCGGCAGCGACCCGGAAACGGATGTCGGCGCGCTGTCTCGAAGGAAAACAAATTTCTGTAAAGGGTCATCGAGGATCGATCATCGAGGAGTTTGTCTGGAGGTGCCGTAACCGAGGATACACTGATTTAGAGGAGAGAGGAGTCTCTCTGGAGGAGCTATAACCGAGGGTACACTGATGTATTCTCCGGAGTCGATTTCAGCCAACAGTGATGTTTAAAAGAGGCGTGACGCATGGCTGGATGTCAACAAAGCACAGCTCTGCAAACTGTCCCCGTTGTGATTATAAGTTATTCAAGATGATCAAATGTGCATCAGACTTATGCCCTTTACCGTTTTTTTGTTAACTCACTAATCACATCTCCCCTGGATGTTAGGTTATGCTTTCATTGTGAGGCGATGTTTACAGTGAGAACAGCTGCTGAGGTCAGTGCAGAAAGCAGAACAGTGTGTATAATATATATCGCTCAATCATATATGTAACGGGCCTACATTTCACACTTTATTTGTATGCTTTAGGAGATATCTACAAATAAACAGTAGATATTTTTCATGAAACCATATAGTGCTTAACAGGCTTGGCATTTCGTCATTTTAGGGGCAAGGCCATTTGGCCTTTGGTGTCACACATTTTTTCAGGGCGCAAAGGCCACATGCCAGGGCACAAAGGCCATTGAGGGAAACATTTGGATTTGGAGCTGACAAATAAATAACTTCACTTTCTGATAAGAAAAACAAATCACTGTTTTAATATCAATAATGTCAAACATTATATCATCATATAGGTCTATGCCTCCTTAGTATTACCGCATATAAAATAAAATACTTTACTTTGAATAATTAGTGTTTGGTATGTTTTCCATCTACTTCTCCCATTCACAAAATCAAATCAAAACATCTAAAATTATGTTAATATGTAACAAATATATTCAATTTCTGAGCAGAAGAAACAGCCTTCAAGGGTCAAACTCTGCACATACTGTGTGTGTGTGTGTGTGTGTGTGTGTGTGTGTGTGTGTGTGTGTGTGTGTGTGTGTGTGTGTGTGTGTGTGTGTGTGTGTGTGTGTGTGTGTGTGTGTGTGTGTGTGTGTGTGTGTGTGTGTGTGTGTGTGTGTGTGTGTGTGTGTGTGTGTGTGTGTGTGTGTGTGTGTGTGTGTGTGTGTGTGTGTGTGTGTGTGTGTGTGTGTGTGTGTGTGTGGCGGGTCTCAGTAGCTTAAGGTAGTATGGTCAAAAATGGTACATTCTCCATTAGCTTACGAGCTCCATGTTCAAGCGATCAACTATTTCTTCGCAATGTAGTATCACATTGGATATGCGCTTAAGTTGCCCTAGATTGGAATTTTTCCAATCATTCCCCTAGGAGGAGTTCGCAAGAATGTGCTTAAAATGCATGAAAAACGCATTTTTCAAAATGGCTGACTTCCTGGGGGGCAGGGCTTATGGAAGGCAATTTGAAATATGTGTGCAATCATAATAGTAATGTGTATACAGCGTTTCGTGAATATCGGAAAAACTAAATGCGAGCCGTTTGGATCAATTTGCGACATGTACATCGTCAAAAATGGTGTATTCGTTGTTAACTTACGAGCTCCACAAGTGATTTTTCAAAAATGTGCTCTGCAATTAAGTATCATATTAGATAGGGGCTGAACTTGTCCTGCATTGGAATTTTTCCGATCATTCCCCTAGGAGGAGTTTGCAAGAATGTGCTGAAAATGGCTGAAAAACGCACATGTTTCAAAACGGCCGACTTTCTGGGGGGCGGGGCTAATAAAAGCCCATTTGAAATATGTCCGCAATCATAAGAGCAATGTGTATACAGTGTTTCGTGAATATCGGAATAACCATATCCGAGTAGTTTGGAGTCATTTACAACATGTAAATCGTCAAAAATGGTGCATTCGCTGTTAGCTTACGACCTCCACGATTGAGCTAACAAAAATGTTCTTCTCAATTTAGTATCACATTGGAAATGGGCTAAACTTGTCCTGGATTGGAATTTTTCCGATCATTCCCCCAGGAGGAGTCCGCAGAAATGTCCTCAAAATGCATGAAAAACGCACATTTTTCAAAATGGCCGACTTTATTGGGGGCGGGGCTAATGGAAGGCAACTTGAAATATGTCCGCAATCATAAGAGCAATGTATATACAGCGTTCCGTGAATATCGGAAAAACTTTATGCGAGTAGTTTGGACTAATTTGCGACATGTAAATCATCAAAAATGGAACATTCTCCGTTCGCTAACGACCTCCACGATTGAGCTTTCAAAAAATTTCTTCTCAATTTAGCATGATATTGGATAGGGGCTGAACGTGTCCTGGATTGGAATTTTTCCGATCATTCCCCTAGGAAGAGTTCGCAACAATGTGCTTAAAATGCATGAAAAACGCACATTTTTCAAAATGGCCGACTTCCTGGGGGGCGGGGCTAATGGAATCTAAATACAAATATGTCCGCAATTCCATGAGGAATGTCTGTGCCAAAATTCGTGAAGTTCTGAGAAACTATATGTGACTACCACACAATAGGGGGCGCTAGTGAGCAGTTTTTTTGGAAAATTTCTTTTTTTTTTACATTCTCGAAAAGGTCGTGGGCTCTGACGTGTGTCCCAAGTTTTGCGTCCGAAGCTCATTTTATGCTTTGCAATTAAATTAAAAAAATTGTAGGCCACGCCCACATTCGGAATTTGTTGCGACACTTTAAATCTGAGTTCGTAGTCACCCCGAGAGTGTGTGTAAAAAAAAAATATATATATTAGTCCATCCGCTCTTGAGTTATAAATTGGTGGTGTTTTTGGTGCCCCCTATAGTCCAAAATGAAAAAACTTTGGTGTGCCTATTCCCCAAGACAGTTTGAAGCTATCTACCAAAATCTGTGATGTTTGGATACATTGTTGATGAGTTATGAGCATTTATTTCTAAGCCCCGCCTTTTTGCGAGAACGTTTTGATTGACGGCGGCAATATTTATCGTCCTAACATGCTCATTTTCTACGGTAATGTGTCTGACCCTCCACCAATGCCGTATACGAAGTTTGGTGTTGAAAAACTGAAAATTGAAATGTAACTATTAACTTAATTTGAACATTATGCTAATTTAGAAGAAAAATAATGTAGGCGGAGCTTAGGGTTCCAAGAGGATTATTTGTAGAGCAGGTCCACCCGGATATGTGTGCAAAATTTCAGGTCATTTGGAGTTACGGTGCGACTTTGTACATTTATTCCGAAATGGGATTTTGATAAGTGGCGCTAGTGAGCAGGTTGGAATATTTAACCCATTGACTCCAGAATATTGAAAAATGTTCCGGTCCTGGCGTCCGTGCAAAATTATACAACTTTTTAAGCATCCTAAAGACCGCTCCGTGCTCGGGCCCTAATAATAATAATAATTAGGGCCGGGACTTTAACGCGTTAATTAAGATTAATTAATTACACAAAAATTAACGCGGTAAAAAAAATTACGCATTTTAATCGCACTTATTTTTGCACCGCGGAACGTTTCTCACTGGATGAGTTTCAGGGGTACCGATTATACTGGAGCACCAACTAACGTTCATGACTTCAAACAACAACAAACCACAGTGAACAATAGTCAAACATGAACGAACAAGCTGATGAGACCGCTTTGGTTGGCCCCGTGGATGGGACATTTTGTTTTAAAAAAACGGACGGATGGAAGCGTCAATAAGAGCACGGTTCTTTGCAAATTATGCAAAAAGGAATTTGCATATCACCGCAGCACATCAAGCCTCAAGTATCACCTCAATGCAAAACCTATAGAAGCTAGCGTGGAAGCTAGCGTGGACGTTAGCCCGACTCGGAGTACAAGGACCCACACCCAATTCGCGTTGATCAAACAGTGGCCTATGCAACAGAGAGATTTTATTTTTCATCAGGATATTGGAAGAATAGGAGGGATTGAGGTCAATCACTGGCACTTTTTTTATTTTATTTTAAATGGTACAGTACACTTTATGTTGAACTATTTATTATGTTGTTGGTGCAACTGGCACTTTATGTTGAACCGTTTATTGTTTTGGCCAAGGTTATTGAGAGAGTTGGACTGAAATTGATAAGATTTTTTAAATCAACTGTTGGTAAATCAACAGTCCGTTATGGCCTCTGAAGCAACAGAGAGATGTTTTCTAATAGTCAGGGTTTCCAATGTTCTGAATGTACTTGAAAGTATTGTGTTATACTTAAAAAGTGTTATAGTTTACAGAAGGTCTACCTACCTATAGGCTACCTGAATCTCTGAAATGTACTATATTCCTAAATATGCTATTGCTACACTTTATGGCAAAAATTGCACTTTTCTGTTGGTCTTGGATAATTACCACCTTGAAAAAAATTAACAATGTTTTGTTGCTTAAGCTTATGTATTCAGTCATTATTCAATGGTATACTAAAATCCATGTGAAAAAAATTGCTTCTCACTGTTCTCAGGTCAAATATTTATATGTGATTAAAAATGCGATTAATTGCGATTAATTAATTACAAAGCCTGTAATTAATTAGATTAATTTTTTAAATCGAGTCCCGGCCCTAATAATAATGCAACATTATATTTATATAGCGCTTTTCTACAACTGAAAGACGCTTGCACGCTTACACATGTCCTGCAATACATATGCTGCAGCTGCCCAGCTGCAGCATGTGTATTGAAATGAAAATACTATTTATTTACTTTTCCAATGTACTTTCTATACCCTGCTTCATAAACAATACTGACATCCCTGTGCTCCTCCGAGTCTGGGGGTCCGGGAATGTGAGGACAGCGCGAGGACACAGACAGGGAGGCTGCTTTACTTCATAAAGGAAATGGTGGTCAATATTAACAACACAGGAGCTAAAACGCTTAATAACCTTCATTACGTGTTAGAGAAAGAACATAAGAAAGTTTGACGAAGATGAGGCTGTTAAACGGGCAGCGGATCCGCTGTGTTTAGAAAGAGAGAGAGACTCTGAGCTGAACCGTGCAGCGATTAGCTGATACGGAGCATAGAGAGAGAGAGAGCTGCGGGGCTCTGCCTCCGCCTCCTGTCCTCACAACTCTTTATTAATCCCAGTACCGGACAATTGTTATTTGTTCCTACTCGGAACCGAGTTTTGCTTCCCAACCCTGCCACTGTGCTACACGTCCCGCCCCCCCCCCCCACGCTCCCGTCTAACAGTACAGAAAGCGGCGAGATACATTTCCTTAGGAATCGACAAGCAGAACCGAAACTAACATTTTCTAAACGATACTGATGGAATCGAAATGTTGGAACCGGTACCCATCCCTAATCTCACATGACAAAGAAGGAAATTTAAAGCGGTCGCAAACAGTAATGGTGCACACGGACAATTTGCGAATGAGTTCTGCCTTTTGTAAGCTGAATTTATCAATAATTTGGCGAAAAACGTCACTTGTCCATCGGACAAGTCAATTGAAAGATTTACTTGTCCGATATTGTAAATAACACGTCCCGGACGGTGGGACGTGTGCTTTTTTGCACACTGATAAGTTGATAACATAATTCCTGTGACAGGCCTAATTTTAAAAAATGTTTTACGACAACAGACAGTGATTTTTCATTTTCTAATTTGTTTGAAGGACCGTAAGTTGCTAGCGATGGCGCAGCAGATGCTTCAGGACAGCAAGACGAAGATCGAGTTCATCAGGATGCAGATCCTCAAGGCCAGCCAGGCCAGCGAGATGAGCTTCGAGAACAACGATGTGATGGGTGAGCCTTCAGTTGTACTCAGTGTTCCATTTTAAAACTTTTAATGGGAAAAACCCCAAAGTCCTATGAACAATTCCGTCTAACAAAATCCTGTCAATTTTTTTCTGTTCCAGACAAGCCCATCATCAGCCCGCTGGACCTCCGGGTGGAGGAGCTGTGTCACCACGCCAAGATCGAGTCGGCTGTAGCAGAGGGAGCCAAGAACGTCATGAAACTGCTGGGCACAGGGAAAGTCACAGAAAAGAGAGCGCATTCAGAGGTAGCTGTTTGTGTTTGCATGTGTGTGAGTCTATTTGCATGCTAAATTCACTGCTACTGGAACATTGTGTTGACTAGCAGAAAGAAGATTTTCATCACTTTGTGCAGTTTCATTGGCTTTAAATAAAACAATTTCCTGCCCTGCTGCTGTGCTCTATTAAAGTAAAATAGACCGTGTAATTGATGTTTCTGTCTCTCTTTATTCTTTTATACTTATTTCCTTCATTTACTTCCTTCTCCTCTTCAGGCCCAGGCTCGTTTTAATGAGTCCAGTCAAAAGCTGGACCTCCTGCGATACTCCTTGGAGCAACGCCTCATGGAGCTGCCTAAAAACCACCCTCGCAGCAGCAGCATCATGGAGGAGCTGTCCCTGCTGTCCTCTCCTGTCCTCAGTCCCAGATCCAGCATCATCTCCACACAGAACCAGTACAGCACTGTGACCAAGCCCGCAGCACTCACAGGTAAAACACACCCGGTAATGATTAATAACAGAATGTGATGATGTGAGTTAGTGTCCCATCATCACCCTGTTCTTCTAAAAATAAAAACTGACAGCTTTTCACCTTTTCTCCACCTAGTGGTTCCTATGGTATTATTGTTGGTTGTTTGATCGATCTACTTATCTGGACTGAGTAAAACACCCATATTAATAAATGGGCATCTTTTGCTACTTACTGATCTAGCTTAATAGAAAGGACTTGTAGTAAGCAGTGATGCAGTGCTACGCCTTTTGTCTGGTACGTTTATATAGTCATCATAATATGGTTCCGTCATTGACTGAGAAACCATCAACCGTTTTGATGGATCCGGTAAAGTTGGTTGGACAAAGTCAGATAAGACTTAAGTTAATCTCTGATGTCGTAAGCTTTTTTACGCAAATCGTATGTGCTATTTATTCTGATACAAGACACAAGGCCTGGATACTACGTTGGGTTAACATTTCTTACTGTAATTTCTTAATCTCCATGTTCACGTAGATTTACCTAGACCAAGATATTATTACAAAGTGAAATTTTCCTAGTTAAGATTAACACGGATGTTTCTCATTAATGCCTTTTTCTTTGTTTGTTGTCATTATTGTTACGTAGAGTAATAACCTACAAATGAAACATTTCAGAATTGAAATGCTTAGACTTAGAATGTGCAAAATGGGACCATCTTGTAAAAATATATTGTGTGATGCATGTATCTGTATTGTCCCTTCTCTCCTGCAGGCACGTTAGACGTCAGGCTCATGGGCTGTCAGGACCTTCTGGAAAATGTCCCGGGCCGTTCCAAAGCAGCTTCTGTCCCTCTGCCGGGCTGGAGCCCCAGCGAGACGCGCTCCTCCTTCATCAGCCGAGCAAACCGCAACCGTAGCGTGAGCTCCCGGAACCTGACGAAGAGCGAGGAGCTCTCCAGTGAGTAGACCTGACCATACGCTGTCTGGAAATAAGTAAATATTGATACAGAGATGGAAAATATACAGAAATATACACTACAATGACATCTGGCGTCGTTTTAGTAAGACATTTTCTCTTCCGCATAAAAAAGCCTCCGCACGTAACCTCCCGTGTGTGACGTAACATGGGGGAGAGCGGCCGGTCTAACGTAGTAATAAACATGGATCACAATGCTAGTTTTGACACAGACGAGGTTGAAAATATATATTCGAATGCATATGATTATAATTATGAGCCTGCTAGGCGTCCAAGAGACCAAGAGCAGCCAAGGATTAGAAGAAATAACGGCCATTGGAGAGAAATGAAGCTGTGGTGTGAGGAGACCATGTGGAGAACTGGACAGCTGTCTTGGTGAGTGACCGGCGTTAGCTACAGTTAATGTTAGCTAACGTCAGTCACATCACAACATTGTAAAGTTAGCTATCATATATCAGGCTATAACTAAAGTAGTATTGATGATATAGTAACGTTACTGGCAGGACTGTTGTTGATACTGATCCATAACAGAAACTAATGCGCAAGTATCAGCCGTATCTCGCGTTACCTAATGCAACTCCACACTACGTCTTGCGGCGCTGTGTACCGGAGGGGAGACGCGACATACGGCTGATACTTGACTATCTGGCGGAGAAAGGTTGTGGAGCCTCCGTTGATATGCCGTTGTAAATGGCTTGATGGAAAGCAGGTGTGTAGTCGGGGAGGGTGCACAGCTGATTGCAGCGGGTGAGTGGAGGTTGAGCCGGGAGCCAGGAGTGACAGCCACCACGCCCAAACAAACAACTCAGACAGGGGGAAACAAACAAACACAAAGGAGACGGCTGGAGCAGTACAGCCACCACAGCGTTACCTAATGCTTCTCCACACTATGTCTTACGGTGCTGTGTACCGGAGGGGAGAGAGAGAGGAGCGAAGGGGGCAGAGAAAGAGCAGCGAAGGGGGGGAGAGAGATGTAATACGGTTTCCTGATAAACGTTTTTCTTGATAGGCTTCAGCTGTGGAGAGTATGTGCTGCAGGGAGGTGGATGCACCTCGCACAACGCACCCAGGAACAAAAGCTAGCTCCGGTCCTTTTCCTGTTAAGGAAACTGTGGACTCGATGTCCTGACACTGACAGACTCGAGTTTCTGCAACCTGCAAAAACTCAAGCTCACCATGATTACAAATGGTGAAATGCAATGTAAAATTACCGAAAAAATACCAGCTCACTAAATCACAACCGCTCAAACCAACTACAAACTACTACCGCGGATTGAGCAGAGAAGGAGTCCGAGACGTAATATGACGCGTTTCACGTATGACGTAAAAACAAAGCATTTTATAGTAGCAGAGCTCAAAACGGCTCCTTTCCCTCTGAATTCCTGCCCTTATGTCTTGTAAAACATATCAAATCCTGCATTAACTTGACAGCTATCATACTGAATAAATATGTACTGTGAATGTATGCAAAAATGTATGGCATATGGCTGTCTAACAGAAGTTTAATTCATTTCTCACTTATTCTGACAATGTACTTAACCCCAAATAAAAGAACCCAATAAAAAGAGTTGTTAAATAATAGTGAAGTCACGTTGTAATAACAATAACTCATCTCTCTCTCGTTTTATTTTTGAGCTTTGCTAAAAGCCACTGTGTCAAGTGTCCTTCCTGGGTTGCCGTCCGGAGTTCTCCAATATGGCGGACCATCTCGCACATGCACAGTACCGATCGGGCAGGGGGACAGATCGGGTAGTGACAAAGCATAAATGTAGTAAAAAAAAAAACCTGCAAGTTGCTCTTTAAGGAATCGTTGAGCTAGCTAACTAGCAGACATTGTCACTATCTGCTAACGTTAGCCTTCATTTTCTAATAGTTTTTTTCATAGGCTATAAACAGAGGTCGTATAAGTAGCCTATAGATATTGTACTAAAGTAAAAGTAGAATTACTCAGATCTTGTACTTGAGTAAAAGTAGAAGTACACAGATCTGGTACGAGTTAAAGTAGAAGTACCAGAGTGTAGGAATACTCTGTTACAAGTAAAGGTCCTGCAATCAAATTGTTACCCAAGTAAAAGTACAAAAGTGTTATCATCAAAATATAGTGAAAGTAGCGATAGTAAAAGTAGTGATTGTGCAGATTGGTCCATTTCAGAATAATATATATATGTTTTTATAATGATTGATCATGAAAGTGTTCTCAAAGCTGGTAAAGGTGCAGCTAGTTTGAATGACTTTGGATACTGCAGGGTAGCTTGTGAATTTACTCCAGGTGGAACTAAAGTCTGATTTAACACTTGATTAGATTTCACATCATTCGTCCACATCTGTAAAGTAACTAAAGGTATGAAATACCATTTACCTCTGAAATGTAGAGGAGTAGAAGACCAAAGTAGCAAAACATTGAAATACTTAAGTAAAGTACAAGTATCTCAACATTTTACCCAAGTATAGTACTTGAGTTTATGAACTTGGTTACTTTACACCAGTAGCTATAAAGATAGAAAGACTAAGCCTTGCACAGAGGCATGACGATACATTTTCAAAGCCTCGCTGAAAGTTTCCGGGGAAGCAGTGTGTGGACCCGTCAGCGCAACTTACATGATGCCGAATTTAACAAACACATTTAAATAATTGGTTTTAATAAGGACGATCGTCAGTTCTGTGATTCTCCAGAACCCACAGATGGCCAGTCCGCCCCTGTGTAGCATATTATTTCAATGAGAGATGAGCAGATCGCCACTGGGCTTTGAACTAAAGACACAGCCACGCAAAAACTGCGGCATTTGTACAGCTCCTTATGGGTACTGCAATTTGTGAAGTGCTTTCCTCTTTGGTGAAACGATCAGCACTGCACCACGGAGGAAAGCGGCAGAAAGTCGCCTGAAGTTAAAGAGAGCGGGGCTGCGTTGCGTGCATGGCTTCCTTCTGCAGGTAACAAGGAGACGCGCTCTGGCAGCGGTCTCGTTCAGGATCCGAAAATAATTTTTTTATATTTTGCACACTTATTCCACTTATTCCTAGTGTGCCACTGGTTACGGTGCACGCGTGCCAGGGGTTGCCGACCCCTGATGTAAGCTTTTACTCCTGGATTGCATCTATACTTCAACTATTTTAAAAGCGGTTTAAATATATGGAGATTATCCTGCTGAACAAAATGTGGAAGAATCATAAGTGTGTGTGTCCTCAGATGAGATCAGCGCAGTGCTGAAGCTGGACAACACGGTAGTCGGCCAGACGAGCTGGAAGTCAGTCAGTAACCAGGCCTGGGACCAGAAGTTTACATTGGAGCTGGACCGGGTAACACACACGCACACAAACTCTCCCCAAACCTACATCTGTCTTGTTGTCTCAGTGTGGTGTTTGAACACAGTCAGTGTGTTTCACATGTTGCTTGTGTGTCCTGCAGTCTCGTGAGCTGGAGATCTCGGTGTACTGGAGGGACTGGCGCTCGCTCTGCGCCGTCAAGTTCCTGCGACTCGAGGACTTCCTGGACAACCAGCGTCACGGGATGTGTCTGTACCTGGAGCCACAGGGGATGCTGTTTGCTGAGGTACACACACACTCACACACTCACACACTCACACACACACACACACACACACACACACACACACACACACACACACACACACACACACACACACACACACACACACACACACACACACACCGTTAGTTATAATTGACAGGTCACATTGAGACAGTTCCTGGTGACCATAATGGACAAGACTGTAAAAGTACTGAAATTATAAAAATCTAAAGAAATGTCTGTTGATATATATTTGATTACTTCTTTTATGTTACATGTTTGTAAGTGTGTCATAGCAGCTGTTTTCTGTTTCGTCAAAATATGAATTTCTCTTTTTCAGGTTACATTTTTCAATCCTGTCATCGAGAGACGACCAAAGCTACAAAGACAAAAGAAGATTTTCTCGAAACAGCAAGGTGAGTCAACATTTCTTCACTCTATTTTGACTCTCAGACGTGCATTACAGAAATGTACATTGGTTAACTGAGGCTTGGATGGTATATCTAATAATTTTGTTGACCTTGGATTCACTAAAAACAGTGTTCATACTTCCTAAACGTCCCCAAATATGTTACTAGCTCGAAAAAGAAAAATTACTTTGTGTACCTTGTTTTTTTCCTTTGGCTCTTTCTCCATTTCATACGTCTTAACTTCTTTGCTCTTTGTCCCGTTGGCCTCTGTAACATCAGGTATAACCTTCCTGCGGGCCCCTCAGATGAACATCAACATCGCCACCTGGGGCCGCCTGGTGAGGAGAGCCATACCCACCGTCAGCACCAACTCCTTCAGCCCGCAGGCGGCTGAGACCGGGACCGACAGCGTGCCGGGCTCCCCCACACCCTGCAGGTACTCACACCAGAGGTTGCGCTAGACTTTTTTGCTGTCCGTGACAGGATCCTAACATTTCTGTCAAAATTCAGTATCACCCGTCAGCTTTTACACAACTCTGACGAGGGGGGGAGAGAGCACGCTCGTGAACTGTCAACGGGGGGGGGGGGGCGGCGTGAACTGTTAGCGCCATGTTATGCATGCGGGATAACACCTCCTGGGAGCTTGCACAGCGCAAAGCAGAAACTCGCAGACATTTCAATGATTTGTACGGCAAAGTTAGGTTTGGAAACGGTATAATTTCCTTTTTAACACCGGAGCCTCGCCGCGGGGAAACTTTGGCGCTGTTCCGAGTTTGTTCTAATCTGTCAATATGACGGACTGCTTTCAGATTTTTACGTCATTGTTAAAAAAAAAATCCTTCAGGCAGAAAACATTCGGTTAACGCGACCTCTGACTCACACACACCCTGCAGGTACTCACACACACCCTGCAGGTACTCACACACACATATATAAACAAGGTTATTCTAAAGTAATTAAGTCATAAAACGATAGTTACGTATGTAATTACGGTTCTATGAATCCTGGATGACCGCCAGAGGCGGTGCTTAGCACTGGAAGCCATAAGTTCCGGTGTTGTCAACGAGTTCAGTTCTATGGAATCTTCTCGCGGGAACGCGATATTCCGAGGTACCACAAACTCAAGCAGTCATCCAGGATTCATAGAACCGTAGTTACATACGTAACTATCGTTCTATTTTATCCTTACTGACCGCCAGAGGCGGTGCTTAGCACTGGATGACCTATACCAGAGGTGCCCAGTACGTCGACCGCGGTCGACCGGGGGCAATGCTGGTAGATCGCGAGTCATTCATAATTTTAAAAAAATCCAGCTCCATTAAAATAGACAACTTGTTTTGATCCCTCCTCCCTTGGCCTCCCTGCCACAATAAAAACCTATCGCTTTCCAGTCTGTTAACCCAGAATGCAAAGCGATACAAAATCAGTCAAGTGCCGGGAAAACTCAAATTTAAGAGGCAAAAGAGAGACAAACAACAAAATGATTGCGGGACCGAGCAAAAAGCTAAAGACATACCACTTCCACATAGAATGGGAGGAAGAATTTTTTTTTTGATGTCACATTCAAAGGTTATTTGCCTTATTTGTAAAGCAAGCGTCGCTCTGCCAAAGAAAGGTAACGTGGAGAGGCATTATCGGAGTGTTCACAAGGCATTTGACAGCGACTTCCCTCCGAGTAGCGAGTTGAGAGAAAGAGAAAGGTCATGTATTATTGCTACACAAACATTATCTCGCAGTCTTAGTGTCGCCAACTCGTTTCTAACATGCAAAAAGACAAACAAATGCGTCTATGGTCGGTGTATTTTCGATCTTTCCAATCGAGACGAGATATCTCTCTCCCCTGTCTGTGTGCGAGGGGGCGGGGCAGTTTACACACACACACACACACACACACACACACACACACACACACACACACACACACACACACACACACACACACACACACACACACACACACACACACACACGCGCAGCTGCTACATGCAGCAACACACAGAGGAGATGGCGGAGAGAAGCGCTCCAAGGTGTGGTTAAATGTTACCCGTCTTGAGGTGGACAATGTTCGTTGCCAATAGTGTTTAGCATGTAAGGGCGGTAACACAAGCAATTTGTCTAAACATTTAGCAAAAGTGCACCACATTCAGAGGGAGGAATGCACCGGGTTTGACTGTCTTTCTAGCAGCTCTGTAGCCCCATCCACGAGTAACGTTTCCACGTCAGCAACACACGGAGTTAACACAATTATACAAACATGGGTTAATGAGGTAACAGAGTTACTCTTTATTTTGTTGAAGTTTCAGCTATTCTCTTTACTACGGAGCCCTGGAGGGTTCATTGAGAGAAAAATAAATAAAACTCGGCCACGTTTTACTTTCTCGTTCGCACGAGTTAATAAAGCGTGTGCACAAGTTAATAAAGCGTGCGCACGAGTTAATAAAGCGTGCGCACGAGTTAATAAAGCGTGTGCACGAGTTAATAAAGCGTGCGCACGAGTTAATAAAGCGTGCGCACGAGTTAATAAAGCGTGCGCACGAGTGAATAAAGCGTGGCCTCGTTTTATTTTAATTGAGGGATTCCTGTACGTGACTCACAGTATCTGCTGCCCACAGCTGTTTTATAGAAGGAAAACCTCCTTCACTTTATGAAATCTCTGCGGCACCAGTGGCCTGTACTACGAAGCAGGATTTGCTATTCATTCATGAAGTATGACGCTGCGCTGTCAGCACGCGTCTCCATGTTTGTGATTTGTCAAATGTTGCTAACCCCGTCCCTTTCACGTGCACGCGCTCTCAGCCGGTCAGAGAAACCCTGGTTGATTTACTGAGTTGATAACCAGCTTCGTAGGACCGCTTATCGACATTGCGTTTGTTAGGGTTACTTAAGCCGGGTAAATCAAACATATCCAGGGTCTGTTGAACTGGCTCCGTCGTACGGGGCACTGGGGGCAGTAACGTGTAACTCAGCAGAATCTGAGAAGAGCAGCACCAGCTGCAAAGAGCTGTGCCTTTTACTGTTTACTTCACTGCGTTTCCCTTCATTAGAACAGCTGAATAGAGATCGAGGCTGCTACGTTTAACCACACAAACCTCTATACACATCGAACTACCAGAGTATTCCCCCTTGTTTTATGAAGGAGATGGTGTGTGTGTGTGTGTGTGTGTGTGTGTGTGTGTGTGTGTGTGTGTGTGTGTGTGTGTGTGTGTGTGTGTGTGTGTGTGTGTGTGTGTGTGTGTGTGTGTGTGTGTGTGTGTGTGTGTGTGTGTGTGTGTGTGTGTGTGTGTGTGTGTGTGTGTGTGTGTGTGTGTGTGTGTGTGTGTGTGTGTGTGTGTGTGTGTGTGTGTGTGTGTGTGTGTGTGTGTGTGTGTGTGTGTGTGTGTGTGTGTGTGTGTGTGTGTCGTGCGCACGTTTTATTTATTTTTCTCTCTATGAACCCTCCAGGGCTCCGTAGTTTACAGTTCTGTCATCAGATTATTTAATACGATTTGTTAAAACATTGTTGTTTCTTTTGATGTGAAATATTATTTATTTAATTAATAAAAAGCAATGTTAATTTTGTCCTCAATTTGTTTAGTTAATTTAATAATTATGTATTTTTGAATCAAGTTTTCATCTTTATTGTCTTCATTGCTAGTTTCCACATGCCTAAAACCACCTCAAGCTAAATCTAAAAGTTGATGGCTAAATAAGAGCGTTTGAGAAATTGTGCAAGGCATAATAGTCCGAATAGTCGATTAATCGTTTCATTAATCGATAGATTAATCGATTATCAAATTAGTCGTTTGTTGCATGCTAGTTGTCTGTAAAAAACGTGTTATTCAGCAACCCTTGCAATTTGGGATTTTATTTTTGGTTGGTAGACCTCGGTGAGCTGGTCATTTCAAAAGTAGCTCTCCAGCCAAAAAAGTGTGGGCACCCCTGACCTATACCAACAGAGTCAAGAGGAAGTCTGAATACTTACCCTATAGGGATTGCCTAGGTGGACTCTGCAGGAGTACCACACCCAGCGGGTGAGGGGCGGCAACATTCACTCTGTAGTATCTGGCGAATGTACTCGGGGATGCCCATGTGGCCGCGGCACATATGTCCTCCAGGGGCACACCTCTCAAGGTCACCCATGACGTGGAGACACTCCTGGTAGAGTGGCCCTTTACTCTGGATGGCAAGGGACGGTCATTCGCCTTGTATGCCTGGGCAATGACGTCCACGATCCAGTGGGACAAGCGCTGTTTCGAGAGCGCACAGCCCCTTCTCGGACCACCGTAACACAGAAAGAGCTGTTCAGACTGACGCATGCCTGCGGTAGTCTGGACATAAGCTCTAAGGACCAGCACCGGGCATAAGAGTCTTGACCTCTCTTCCTCCTCTCCTGAAGGGGGTCAAACCGTGCCAGCTGGATAGGCCGATTTTAAAATGAGAGCATGCCAGCACCTTAGGCAGGAACGCTGTGTTCGGCCATGAGGTGACACCTGAGCCATCTGAGTTCCACCTCAGACATGAGCTGTCCACGAGAGGACAAGGCCTGAAGCTCGCTTACACGCTTTGCTGAGGTGATGGCAAGAAGGAAAGCAGTCTTGGCTGAGAGCCACCTCAGTTCTACCTGTGACAAGGGTTCAAAGGGAGGCGAGCATAGGGCATCCAGCACCAAGGGCAGGTCCCATGTAGGAGCCCTTGGGATGTTCGGGGGGCGAAGCCTCAGAGCTCCCCTTAAAAAGAGGTATACCAGCCTATGGCTCCCCACTTTGTTGTTGTCAACCCTTGCGTGTTGAGCTGATATAGCAGCCACATACACCCTGACGGTAGCGGGACACCGGCCGTCGTCCAGGAGGGACTGCAGGAACTCAAGGATAGTAGGCACAGAGCAATGTACTGGGTCCTCATTTCGCCCTTGGCACAAGTCAAAAAACAGTTTCCACCTGTTTTCGTACTGCCTATGAGTAGATGGTGCCCTTGGATTGAGAATAGTCCTCCTGACAGGCTCTATGCAGTCGCTCAGCAGTGGGTCGGGCCCTCCAGTGGCCATACCCACAGCTGGAGGCGGCAGGGGTCGGGGTGCTACATCCCACCCTCCAGCTGAGGTCCTTCCTGTTGGGGAGACGCCAAGGCGTCCCGCAACAGAGTCTGTGCAGCAGGGAGAACCAAGTCCTGGCTGGCCAGAAGGGGGCCACCAGAAGAAGCCTGTGGAGGATGGAACAGGAACCAATTGTGTGCCGTGAGAGGGGAACGAGGACACTCTCTTCACTAGCGCTGTAACGAGTTAGCTTTGAGCGAGAGCACTCAGCTAACTGGAGGATGGAACAGGTAAGGAACCAAATGTGTGCAGTGAGAGGTAAATGGACTGTACTTATTAGGGATGGGCATTTTAAGAAATCTCTTTAATCGATCATCGTGAGACGTTAACGATCAATTATCGATTAATCGTTAACATTTATACCCGTCAAAAAAACTGTATGACGTATTGTAACGTCCACCCGGACAGGTCGGAATGACGAGCGAAGCGTATACAATCTTAACAGCTTTATTGCGGTTACAGGAAGGGTCACTGTGGGCCGGGACCACGCCAAAACAACCAAAAACAACAAACCGCTCAACAACGTGCTGCTCTTCCTCTCCCTAACATGCAGCCTTTCTCACCCACACGCACGCGCCCACACAGACACGCACTCAAAAAGCCCTCTGCTCTCCACCCCGCCCCTAACTGCTCTCCTCACAGAAGCCTGACCATAAAACAACCGTTAACAGAACACGTGAACATTAATGCAGGTCGATACAGAATAACAGAAGTGAGAAACTCACTTTTATGTTTATTTAAATGTGCAAATGTTAAACAAAAGAAATATCCCCGACGCCTCCGCGACATTAAAAAAATAAGAGCCAGTGTTCTTAAAACAAACAAAAACAAAATAAATACAATTCCGCCTCTTTTAGACATAAAACATTAACTAACAATAGTATAATGAGAAACTCCTGTGTTTAAATGTGCAAACAATAAACAAAAGAAATGTCGCGGAGGCGTCGGGGATATTAACAAAATAAGAGCCAGTGTTCTCAAACAAAATAAATACAATTCCGCCTATTTTAGACATAAAACATTAACTAACAATAGTATCAGAAACTCACTTCTGTGTTTAAATGTGCAAACAATAAACAAAACAAATGTCGGAGGCGTCGGGGATATTAACAAAATAAGAGCCAGTGTTCTCAAACAAAATAAATACAATTCCGCCTATTTTAGATATAAAACTTTAACTAACAATAGTAAACACAAAACAATAACACGTTATAGGCCTCGGTCTGACTAAAGGCTACGGTGGTTAGGAGGCTATAGCTTACTTAACCTACTGGTTTTTGTTGAGGAAAATTAGCATGTTAACATGCTCGGGGGTGAGACGTGAACGGAGCCGAGTGACGGTCAGTCCAGCGGCTGAAAAGACCCGCTCTGACGGGACCGAGGTGGCGGGGATGCAGAGATAGCGTCTAGCTAATTTAGCCAGCCTGGGAAACTTTCCACCGTTCACTTTCCACCAATCAGTCGGGCTGCACTCCAGAGGTGGGGGTATGTCCCTCAGAAAGTTCTGAGTCTCTGTTTCAATGCCAGTGTCCTGTGGGGTAGATGAGTATTGCTCCCCCAGGAGAAGTGCCATCGCAGAAACGTGCGTAGTGGCAGTGACAGTTGTGGGACTTCCCCGGCATGACAACACCGCCTCCTCTCTCCCAGTCTGTGGGATAGCCGCCTCACCTGCATCAATTGCCTCTCCCAGTTCAACCAGTTTAGCATTAGCAATTAGTCTCTGTGGTGGCGAAAGAAAGCTCAAATGCTTGTGACGGGGATCCAGCATGGATGCAATCATTGGGGCGGATGTCACAAACTCGTCAGACCAAACCTGTATAAATAAATTATAGAAAAATGTCGGATGATCGATAAAAAACGTTTGAAAATATGCCATATCTAAATAAGCAAAGCACATAAGCGACATTTAGCTATGCCTATGTCAGTCTCGTCATCAGCGGCTATTTATTATGAGTGTCATGTCAACTAATTAGTTAGTTTACCTTCATTCTGTTGCTGAGGGAGGACTTCACTTTGGTCTTGAATTCGGTTACTCTGGTCTCGTCTCCTTCTCTCCGCATGAGATGGGTGTTGATGAGGCTGAAGCTTACTGGATAAATGTTTGAGATGGAGACGTCCTTCTCGGCAGACATGGCAGTTGTGACACACTTAAGTGCTGCTAACACAGGCTGTGCGTCCTCCATGAGCCGCCAGTGCTCATCCTTCAGCTCCAGGACCCTGGCATCTTGAAGCTTGGTCAGGGTTCTGTCCGAGAGGACAGCAACAACAGCCCAGCGCTGCTCCACAAGTCGCTCAAACATCTCACAGACTGAGTTCCACCGTGTTTTGCACGATTGAATAAGCCGGTGGGTGGCGAGGCCCATTTGCTCCTGCTTCTCCTTAAGCGCATTGGTTGCCACAGTGCTGTGATTAAAGTGGCTAACGAGTTTACCAGCTGCAGAGATGACCCGATGCAGGTATAGAGCAAACCCGTCATTTATGGCTAATTGGAGAGTATGTGCAAAGCAAGCAACAGACACCCAGCTGACTCTGGTGGGATTGTTGGCAGCCGTAATGTTGGCCGCGTTGTCGTGGACGCAGGCGATAACTCTGGCTTCAAATCCCCACTGCTCTACAGCTTCATTCATCTTCTCAGCGAGAAGGTCGGCAGTATGCCGGCCTGGAAGGCTTTCAGTGAGCAGGACCGCTGAATTCATTTGCCAGTTGTCGCAAATGTAGTGGCATGTGATAGTGATGTAGCTCTCCGCTGTTAAAGCGGTCCAACAGTCTGTTGTTATAGCAACACTAGCTGCTGTGGCTAACTTGTTTAGGAGCTCCTGTTTTCGCTCCTTGTAGTGGGTTTCTATGACCCTGGTGATAGTGCGCCGTGAGGGAATCTGATACGCTGGTTCAAGTAAACTAACCACATCTCTAAATCCTTTCCCCTCGACGACACTTGTGGGGAAGATGTCCACTTCAATCATTTTGGCGATACTTTCTGTGATTTTCTCCGCCCGCTTCGCATCACAGCTCCTCCGGTTTAAAACTGAGGTGATGGTGGGCTGAACGGAGGATTCAGTGCCTCTTAACACGCTGGGATGAAGGCTCTTTAAGTGGTACATCATCGGAGTTGTTGTCGTGTTGTACTTGTAAACCGTGTCGCAGTGTATACAGTGAGCGGACTCGTTTTTTATCTCAAAATGGTCCCACACCGGACTTCGTTTCGCGCGCTTCATGTTGTTATCTTTGTGAGTGAGCAGCTCGCAGGAAGTTTTCTCTGCTGTCGCGACTCCTTACGCTATATCGCCCCCTGCTGGTAGGATGTTTTATTACCGATCATCGATAAGAAAAATACGAAATCGACAAAATCCTTAACGATCAATTATCGATCATCGATTAATCATGCCCATCCCTAGTACTTATATAGCGCTTTATCCAGTCTTTAAGACCCCTCAAAGCGCTTTACATACTACATGTCGCTCACCCATTCACACCCATTCATACAGAGCAGTGTATGTTACTCTAGGAACTAACATGCATACATATTCACACACCGTTGGCCATGCCATCGGGAGCAACTCAGGGTTAAGTATCTTGCCCAAGGATACATCGAGATGTTGACTGCATGGGCTGGGATCGAACCCACAACCTTCTGGTTGAAAGACGACCGCACTCCCTCGCAGCCACATTCGCCCCCAGAGGGGAGCGAAGACGCTCTCTTCACTAGTGCAGTAACAAGTTAGCTTGAGTGAGAGCACTCGGCTAACTTGGGGATGGAACAATTATCTATAATCTTAAGAATAGATGGCACAATCAGAAAGAAATGGCAGCGATCTCACCGACTGACGTGAAGGAGCGTCCGCTCTTTACCGGCCCGCAGCTCCTGGGAGTCCGAGCGGCGATCACTGAGGTCCCCGCTGTCCCCCCTTGGGAGGGGGACAACTCGTCGCAGCCTTTGGATGGCGAGCGTTTTATCCCGCAGCTCCAATCGAGACTATCACAAGGCTACAGGTAGCGATGAGCTAGAATAATCTAATTTTCAATAGGCTAGCTTGGCTTCTACTCATAAAGTAGTAACCTGTGCCGCGAGAAGATGAAAAAGGACTGAACTCGTTGACAACACCGGAACTTATGCCTTCCGGGGTCATACGTGACTTTGTTGATATAAACATTCGACCTGTGCATGCGCGAGACGGAATATATCCAGTGCTAAGCACCGCCTCTGGCGGTCAGTAAGGATGAAATAGAACTAAATCTTGTACCTCTGCCTTCTCACAGTGACCCGCTGGTGACCAAGCTGGACTTTGACAAAGAGCCGACCCCAGGAACCAAACACTACCCCGCACCTGACGACCTTCGAGAACCTCTGGTGCAGGACAAGATGCCCGACAAGGAGGAAGTGCAGGTACAGTGATGAGTGACTGCTATCACTGTTGACTGATCATTCATAAACATTGTTTTACTCTTGTCTTATGATAAAATGCTGTCAGCTACATGGTTATAATAAATACAAGCTTTAATTAAGACGTTTCCAATGTATTGACTCAAGATTACCTCACTGAGTCAATAAAGGGGAAAGATCCCATGTATGCATTTCACAACTAAAACCTAAAGTTGGTGGAAGCTGGCTGAAGGGTATCACCTCAAAGTTTCCAACTTGCTGTTGGCTTTAGTGTGTGTACAAAATACATGTTTTTATTTAAAGGTAACAACACCAAAGATAGCAAGTTCTACTCACCTTTCTTTTTAGGTATTACATCTGGAATCTGATCTCAAGCAAACAATTGATCTGTGGTTTGTTCAGATAAACTTATATATTCAAATATTGTTTTGTTTTTATATATTAAAAAATATTTGTTGACAGTATTTTACGATTATAGAGCATATTTGTGAATTGAATTGAGACACAACCGATGTAAATATAATTTTGGAGGATTAAATAACACCTTAAAGCCCTCTCCCCATCTTTTATTTTTACCAAAACCTCAATGACTTCCTTATTTAACAACAATCCACTATTTCACCTCCTGCTTGGTGCTCCCTCTCTGCAGGACGCCCTGGCCTCCTTTGACTTTCTGAACAAGAGGAACAGTATGGCTCTGAAGCCGGAGCTGGACAGGGTGGTGGAGCAGGTAATGCAGCACCCGGAGCTGGAGCTCATCGCCCTGCAGAAGGACACCGAGATAAGGTATTGTGTTCACACTTTCTTCCTGTTCAGACTCTCACGTGTTCAGTGCTGCTGAAACACTCCCCTGGGTGTAAACACCGCCCCCTGGCTATCAATCTGCAGTTTCTGAGTCAAACTGTCATGTACAATACAATAATACTTTATTGTTTGATTGAGTCTGAAATTGTTCTTGCATCACAGCAGCTCAATTAGCATCATCAACATGGACACATTTTTAAGACAAGATACAAGAAAAGAGACATGACATTATAATCATTGAAGAGGATATTTTGAAGACCCTTTAATGTATATTTGATCTGGGATTAATTCTATATTTAATTTAAGGATTGACTAGTGCACAAAGGAATGAATCAGTCTAACCTGATTAAATCGCGGGACCCTGTATCTGCATGTGGTTTTATATTCAAACCCCCAGCTTTATGCAGGCCTCTCTACATGTATTTCATAATGGATCTGAATGTAAACACTGGTCTGTTTCCAGGGAAGAAGAGCAGTTCCACTTCAGTCTCCAAGACTTCAAATGTGTGGCAGTCCTTGGACGTGGTCACTTTGGAAAGGTACGGTTTGTAAAAACTCCCACAAGAGTAGTAAAAAGGTATCCTACAGATCTTTGAAAAGTCAAATAAAATATTTAATTATTTGAATCAAAAATAATAGATCAGTATTCATTAAATATATTTCTAAAGTCTGAAAAAATACTGGTACATGGTGAGATGTATTCTTCTTTTGATGACTTCGTATTCTCAATCTCAAATAATGATTGATAACATCTATTTAAATATTAATAATAATTTACCAAATGCCTCTGATAACGCAGTCTCCAGCAAAATGTAAGCTGCAGAAACCCTACAAATAAACATAAAAAGTTATTCAAATTTCAAAGAACTGAAGGTGAACCTTTACATTTCCTGTTTTTTTTTTATCAACAATTGAAATGTTTTTTTATATATATATGAAGTTGCCTCCCAAATATTATAGTGGGAAGCATCAAGTTCTAACTTTTGAGAAGCTGGAACTTGGAAAAGATGGCATTTTTCCTCAAAATATTACTTGCACAAAGCAGGCACAAGCTGAAATATATTTCCCCTAAAGCTTGTCTGCTCTGCCCCCTCCTCAGGTGTTGTTAGCGGAATATAAGAGCACAGGAGAGATGTTCGCCATCAAAGCTCTGAAGAAAGGAGACATTGTGGCGCGAGATGAGGTGGACAGGTAAATATTTACAGTTTCTGCTCAGACTGGATGTGTAAGAAGATGTAAATATGGAGCTGCTGTAACTCTGTCTCTCTCTCTTCAGTCTCATGTGTGAGAAGAGGATCTTTGAGGCGGTGAACAGCGTGCGCCACCCCTTCCTTGTCAACCTGTTTGCGTGTTTCCAGACGCAGGAGCACGTGTGTTTCGTCATGGAGTACGCAGCTGGGGGGGACCTGATGATGCACATCCACGCTGATGTGTTCTCCGAGCCCAGGGCCATGTGAGTGACCCAATTTGAATTAAAACGGGCTGTTTTCTTTGTATTCAGAAAGGCTATAAGACCTAATCGATGCTGTTGTATCCTCCTGCAGATTCTACGCAGCCTGTGTGGTGTTGGGGTTACAGTTTCTTCACGACCATAAGATAGTGTACAGGTGAGACTTTGAGAGTCATTAAACTCACACACATCTGACTGGAGCATGATGGCTTTAATAACCCTTTTTTATTTTCAGAGATCTGAAGCTGGATAACCTGCTGCTGGACACAGAGGGCTACGTAAAGATCGCTGACTTTGGGCTTTGTAAAGAAGGTCAAATGAAAACATTAAAAACATTAGAGATGAAACAATAAAACTGCAATACAGTCACCAGACCATAAATGCTCTCATTTTTAATCAGTATTTGTTTGTTTTTTAGTTTTTTGAGTTTTCAAATTGACTCTTCATTTTTCAGAAAGCATTGTTTTTATAAATGTAGTTTGATTTAAAGTTAAGGCCATGTATAATGTTTCTTAAGTGTGAAGCTACTTAGAAAACACATGTTTGGAGAACTGTGCAGAAATGGCTATAACATTTAAATCTTTGGATTTTGGAATCAGCGTTCCTCTTTGGCTACCTAGAAAATGACTTCAACTGGTTAAGATGGAGTTGAGTAACATTGTTAAATAGCCATTTGATCTGCTAAAATATCTCATTTAATTTTACAAGTCTACACTACATGTGATAAACAAACAGGGATTAATTTTGAGCATAGCTCCATCTCCTGGACTGCCATATGAACTGAAATGAATTTAAGTTCTTTTTTGGTGATTTCATTAGTTTCTAAACCAGAGAATATGTTCGCGTTAACCAAATATTTTCCGTCAGACGGATTTTTTTTAACAATGACGAAAAAATCTGCAAGCAGTCTGTCATTTTGGCGGATTAGAACAAACTTGGAACAGCGCCAAAGTTTCCCCGTAGCGAGGCTCCGGTTTTATGCCTTGTTATGCATGCCTGCCAAAAAGGAAATGATATAGTTTCCAAACCAAGCTTTGCCAAGCAAATCATGGAAATGTCTGAGTTTTGGCCTAACGCTGTGCGCGCTCCCCCCCGTTGACACTTCACGAGCATGCTCTTCTCGGGTAATACTGGATTTTGATGGTTCTGTTACGATCCTGTCCGTCAAAATGACGGGCAGCGAAAAAGTCTAGCGCAACCTCTGCACTATATTTTTGTATGTCTTTTCGGTTGACGACTGAATCCTAACGTTAGGAATAATGTAGCTTCCAAATGAGTTTAAAACGACCTATTCCTGACCTCAGTTATTGATTGATTTATAGAGAGACGGTGATGGTTTTATTGATCCTCCTCTGTGTTCCTGCAGGAATGGGCTTCAAGGACCGCACCAGCACGTTCTGCGGGACGCCGGAGTTCTTGGCCCCGGAGGTTCTGACTGAGACGTCGTACACCCGTGCCGTGGACTGGTGGGGGCTCGGAGTGCTCATCTTTGAGATGCTGGTCGGGGAGGTGAGGGCTTCCTCAATGTTCGCAGGATTAATGATTACATTGCATGATGACACCTTCACTAGCGTTTAGTCCTTTAACATTGTTATATATAAGTGATTAATGCTGCTTATTCTAGTTTATTTATATAGTACATTTCATACGACCTGCATTTGAAATAATGAGTTAAAATCATACCTGACAAAAGGGGTTATTATTACACTTACTTTTATAATTTTTATTAAGAAGAGAATAATATTACTGATTCTTGAACACAAACTTAACTTAAAGCCAAATAGTGTTTTTGTGTCTGCTTTTATCAAAAAGGCTGTTGTAGCAGACCTATGTTAGTTCATGTTATAGATTATTCCAGAGAGAAGGATCATAATACCTTAAAACAACATAATCTGATTTAGAATAAACCAAGGGTACGGTAACGCATCCTACACACGGTTCCGTCGCGTGCTCCACGCTTCCCATTCACTTTGAATGGGGTGACGTCACGCTGTGCCGAACTGCATTGTGGTTCCGTTGCTTCACTTTGCCTCCGTTGCTCGCGGTGAAAGTTGAGAAAAGTTCAACTTTTCAAGCGTCGACAGAAGCGCCAGCCAATCAAATCATATGCCAGTACACGGAACCGTGTGTACGGGCCGTACGGAGCCCTTTACTTGATGCTCAGTGTCAGCTGTGTTTTCAGTGAGCGTTAGTGACTAATATTCGGCAGTTGTCACGTTTTCATCTTTTTAATCTGGGCACTTCTCTTTTCAGTCGCCGTTCCCCGGTGACGATGAGGAGGAAGTGTTCGACAGCATCGTCAACGATGAAGTCCGCTACCCACGGTTCCTCTCCACCGAGGCCATCTCAATCATGAGGAGGGTGTGTACGGAGAAATGTGATGACATTTAAAACTGAACTATCAGGAAAATGCTTGTATTTCCCGCCTGACAAACCCTCACTATGCAGATATGTTTATTGTTCACTGTATTTCCTGTTTGTCCCTGTGCTCAGCTCTTGAGAAGAAGTCCAGAGCGACGGCTGGGAGCAGGGGAGAGGGACGCAGAGGAGGTTAAGAAACATCTATTCTTCAGGGTAAGCATCGAAAACACCATTTAATTTACGCTTTGGCACAAACTGGACTGTAGGCACATTTGTGCCGCTGTTAGAACGTGCCATCAGAGCAGAGCACAAAGTGCAGGGAATGCGTTGAAGTTGCTTTTAGCCATTATTTAATTAAACATTTAGCTAGCGGGGTTCCCAAACTTTTTCAGCATGAGACTCAAAACAGAAATGTTGTGGTCCTAAGGGACCCAAGCTCAAAAAATGTCATGATTTCCCATAATATCTACAGTTGTAAACAAAGAATGCAACACACCATGAATTTAAAATGTAAATGAAAATATTTATTTAATTATAAAAGTGCATCGCAGCAATTAGGTTTCTCACCATAACAACCTTCCTTTTGAGCTTGCCCAGAAAAAATAAGGATCAAAGCAGAAAGACGGGACGTGCAGTCAAGTATATACAGTATAAATCAAATTTCAATTATACAATTATCAAAAGTGCAATATTAAGTTTGTCGCTAGCTCAAAAACTATGTACACACCATTTTAAACTATTTTAAATGAACAAAGAACAAACATGTTGTAAACAGAAAGGGACAAAACACTAACTATAGGAAGTGCAGTATACAGTACATCACAGGTGAAACCAAATTTAAATTATCAGAAGTGCAACATTAAGTTTATCACTAGATCAAAAACTATGTACACACATTTTTTAAACACTTTTAAATGAACAGAGCTGTTTTAAAACACTGAGAGACAAATAAACTCCAACACTTGGCAACTGATTAACTTTTTTTTTGTGGAGGCTGACTTGATAGGATGCCCTCAGTGTCCCTCTGTTCCCTTTGAATGCCTGAAAATAACAGAGAAGATATTATCATTAACATTGCTGGGTTATTGGGTGATTTTTTTAATACCAGCCGGCGTACGCTGTATACCCAATGTGGACCTGGCAACCGCATTTATAGCGCATTACATGACATGTTACTAGTTAGATGCTTTTATCCAAAGCGACTTACATACTCAATACTGTGGGGAATCCCCACGGAGGGATTTTGACAGGGTTGTTGCACAAAAGATCCAAGCGCGCACAGAAGAAATCTGAGAGCAGAAATTTCACGAGCGCACAGAAACAGCCTGAGTGCAAGGAGAAGGTTTTAAACTGGAACACAGGAAACAGAAATATATCTGAGTGCAAGCGTACAGTTTGAGCAAAAGCAGAGCAAATCTAAGCGCAAGCAGGCACTATTTGAGTGTGAGGACAGTCTTTGAGGGAAAGAAATACATATTCTGAACGTGAAATCAATAAAGTATGCTCTCAAATTTAAAAACCACGCTCTTGAATAAAGATAGGAATACATATGGGGGTTATTCCCTATGTCAGTAATGCAAACACAGCTATGGTGAAAAAAGAGAGAAGTATTCGAAGCAGAAAAAAAACAGCGTAATATACCATCTGACAATGAGATTTTTCTTTTTGGATATTTTACAAATCACTCCCCTTTCAAACTCTATTGTTGTTATTTTTAACAACTTTTTTTTGTTTCTGTAATATAGTATTTTATACCTGTTAATAATTGAGTCTCTAATGTCTCATTAATAACTATAATGATCATATCAAGGTGTGCCTCAACCTCACTGAGTTGAGGTTATTTGAGCCTCTCAGGAGAGAGCTCTCTTCCACCTGGTTGTAGAAAAGCTCTTTAAATTCGTTAGCATAGCTAGCTAACCAGATGCTAATAACAACAGATCGCCACTGTGCTTACAACTAAAGACACAGCCACGCAAACACTGTGGCATGTGTACGGCTCCTTATGGGTACTACTGCAATATTTGAAGAGTTGGAGCGGCGTTCCGATGCACTCCGTTACTCCTTTCAGACGAGACATAACCACGTGAAGACCTATGGTGAAGTTACACTCGTATTGTGTTCAATGAACCTGTCCTTGGCCAGGAAAAACAGGCACTCGCTTGTTTAATTATTTTGCGATCCAGATTTCTTCTTCTTTTTTGAAGTGAGAAGTTGTCCGTCGGACGGACTGACGGACCCCCCCCCCAAAACGAAAACTCTTCGGTTCTCCACGAATTACGCAAGTCACCCAAATCAGCGTTAAAAAAGCGAGAGGCGCCGAAAAGGACTAATTTGCACAGGGCCGTGGGAAGTAGGGGTGCTGAGGGTGCTGCAGCACCCCCTGGTGGAGGACAGGGGATCTGCACTTCCACAAGATATAATTTTTAAAAAACGAATTTTCAGCCTTGATGTAACAACATTCATAATTAAGTAAAGATAACACCCTTTTCCCCAGTTACATTTTCCATTTGCCCTGTATGATGGGCGCTGTGAGTGATGAAGTGGGGGATGTTGGTTTAGCAGGCGCCCGCAGCTCACAGCCAAAGTGAGAGAGATAGACAGTGGCGTTTTCTCCTGGAGGCCAAGGGAAGCCAGGCTTCCCCTGTTTTTTCGGATTGTAGTTATAATTTTAATAAATAAATAAAAACACTTCGTTTAGTTTCGGAAATTCATTGTTGTGTGTTGCTGCCGGCCCGTCTCTCCCCCATTCTCATTGAGTATTTTACAAATAGTGAAACAGCGCCCCTCTAGATGTTATGGTGAAACAGTAGATTGCACTCTCTGTTGCGAGAGGAGGCCAGCCGAAATTTGCTTCCCTTGGTGAAAAAAAATGGAGGGATTGACCAATCAGATGAGGCTCACGTCATGTCCCTGTCAACCTGTGATTGGTCAGGGCCATGCCAAGGGAAGCCAGAGGCGGCTGGCTTCCCTTGCCTCACAATCCAATCAAATCGCATCAATTTAGTGGTGCAGTGACGCGTCCCAAAAAGCGGAAGTAAGCTGCGCTCGGTTTCCCTCGACAAAAAAGCAATGGGATTTCTCCATAGGATTTGGGAAAATAGCTCGAAAAAAGGTCAGTGGAAAACGAACCTGTTCGGTAAATGCACGTTTTGTTCAGTCGGATAATATCCACATGTCTACCCTACTTTTATAATTTTCGAATGATAAATCTAATCGATAGAAGATAGATAGCGTCACTGCACCACTTACACCGCCGTTAGAAAGTAGCAAGCAACTGAAGCAAGTGCAATTATGGAGGGTGGAGATTTGGAGTATTTAATCAAAAATAATTGGACTAAACTTCCGCTGCAGCAGCAACAACAAATACAATCTGATGACAGGCCAATGCCCAAACTGGAGCCGTTTACAGCGAGGAACAAAGGAGCGAACCGGACGTAAAACGTTAAAGGTCTCCTGATTTAGTTTGTGAATGAATGCTTATTAGAGTTTCGGCTGGAAAGTGCGTGCGGACCTGTCGGTCAGATAACAGGCGTGTGTAAGTCCTGCATCTGTATGATACAAATGTGTGTAAAATGATACCGGGCGCTGTAATCACTCATCTGGTTACGTTATTACATTGACCACCACACCCCCCCCACCTCAAAAGAAAGGACGTATTATTGGCTTCCCCTAATTTTTTCCCCACGCCACGCTACTGGAGATAGAGAGAGGGGATACTGCGGTACCGGCGGGGATTGTTGTTAGCTTCTGCTGCGCTAACGGATACAAGAAGCTGTTTCTACAATAATGTGGAGGGAGAGTCCTCTCCTGTCAGACTGAGAGGCTCAGTGAGGTAAAGGACTCTGAGGGCTTAGATAGTTCACTTTAGTCGAAGTTATCTCAGTGGGTCTCAAACGTTTTGATCACAATTTATGGAAACAAATATTTCCAAGGCACACCTTTATAATTATTAGGATAAATAAAAACAGGTTTGAAATCATTCCAATGTATACTATAGGACAGTAAACCAAAAATATCGTTTAAAACTGGAGAGATTTTAAAATATACATAAATAAATAAATGTTAACTTGTAAAATAAGATATGAATGAACAACACAAATAAAATAAGTTACATGTATTTGTTATTGGCTATGGTAGGTTATTGGAAATGTTCACATACTTATTTGATTGATAAAATGCAAACCGATCTTTTTCATATGGGTGTTTAGAGTTGTACCCCCTAGATCAGTCTCTAATTGGGTGCTCAAAGTGCACCAAATTGAAGCATTTGACTTTAAAATGTTAAAAAAATCTTCCAGGGGGGGTACCCCCGGACCCCCCTAGAGGATGTGAAGTGCACCCCTCCAATTAAAACATGTTATAATATATAATAAATGTGAAGCCTTGTTATATAAGCTGTCCAACATGTCAATATATTTCTCTTTTTGCAGTGTAGTGGTCTTTTGTAGAGGTTTTTCATTGCCAGCTAAAATATTGCCTTTATAGGGCAGCACATTGGTCAGAACCAGCCCTGGTGTCATCCCCACAGCACCCCCCATTTGAAACATGTTCCCACGGCTATGAATTTGCATCACTGCTATGTGCATCACACTGCAGCAGTCACGTCCGTGCGGCTGATACTTTCTCTCGCTTTCCTTCTCGTACTGCCTGTCACTTTCCCTCTAATCTTCCTGTGGTTATTGTTTCTCTGTTTTTCTCCCGGCCGTTTTAAAAACATTTCAGGCTACTAAAAGTTGAAACACCGCTCTATGCCGCTGCAGAATGTAGTGGACTCGCGGGAGCGAGTAGAGAACGCGCAGCTGGCGGTCCGCTCCGGGGCTCAGTCTGCATCCAACTTTGCATTAACGAAACAATTTCACAACAGACCCTGACAAACTCCCCAAAACACAAAACAAACGATTAAAATTAGTGACTTACTTTTCCGCCGTCAGAACACTGCTTCTTGAAAGACTCTTCTTTGCAGATGAAAAATGCTTTGATTTGTTCCGATGCAGAGGATGTTTTGTTTGGAGATGCCGGTCCAATTTATTCATTTTCAAGCTTTCGTTACTGAGCACCTCTCCACATAAAACACACTGAGGCCGCTCCTCTCCATTTCTAACAGCTTTTGTGAAGCCAACGTTTAAAAACTCCTCTTTGTATCTTCTTTTTGCCATCATGTACGATCGGGATTAATCAACAGACAATAAACAGACAGCGCGAAAACTTTCGCGGGGGATGCTTCAGAGCTGATACAAATACAATCTTTTATTTTTAGTTTATTTGTATTTAGAAAATTAAATCATTCAATATACAAATGCTATATTGCATAATTTCATTTTCAAAATAAAATACAAAAATTATTTTAAAAAATGTATTTGCAACGCAGCCATCAGCTCTGACGCTGTGTGTGTGTGTAGCAATGTATTTAACTGGCGACCCTGAGTTTGGGAAAGGCTGAGCTAGCAAACTATCCTATATTTCAATGAGCTTGCATTTCAATTATCCTCTAACTTTAGCTATAGCCTCAGTGTTTCCCCTAGGATGGAGTCATAGCAGCGGTGCTAAGGCACGTGGGCCCATCATAATGTGAGCGCGGAGCGCGTGGAATTTTTTAGTGTGTGCGTGTGCAAAGTGTGCCCCACCAATTTGTTTCTGTGTCTACCAGCACAAGAAAGGCTCTTGAGGCCTAGTACCAGGGCCGGTTCTAGCCAATTTGCTGCCCTAGGCGAGATTTTATATATCAAGAATAAAGGAAAAATCTCTACAAAAGACAAATACACTACAAAAACGGAAACGTATTGACATAGGTAATATACATCAAAATGGATTCAAATGTATTCAGTATTGTATGAACATGTTTGAATTGGGGGGTGGGGTACTCAAACTTTTTTATTAAAGGTCCACTTGTGAATTGTATGCAAGGTCACTGGCCCGGATCAATGCCAGTAAAGTCCCCCACCCCCGGAGCGGAGCAACGAAACTGAAAATAAGAAGCAGTTTCTTATGGTGCGCTATGCATGGGACCCCCTTGAGGGGGTTTCCCCGACATGTCGATCCAGTAAATTAAAGGGTGTTTCATGTTGTCGTTGCTGTGGACCTTCTTAATCGACCTTCTTTGGGGGCCCCCTTCTGGTCCAAGCACTTTCCTGCCTTGACTGTCGGCAAACGGCGCCCCTTTATGCGCACACACATTCAATACCAGGGTGTCCCCGGGGTCTTAAAAAGTATTGAAAGTTGATAAATCAATTTAGTGAAAATTAAGGCTATTAAAAAGTATTAAACGGCATTTTCCAAGGTATTAAGAAGGTCCACAGCAACGACAACATGAAACACCCTTTAATTGCTACACTCTGATAAGCAGGAGGCACTACATCAGGGGTAGCCAACACGGTGCCCGCGGGCACTCAGTCGCCCGCAGGGGCAACGTGAGTCGCCCGCCGGGCGTGTTCTAAAAATAGCTCGCCAAGCAAATCCAAAACAAAAAAGCAAATGTAATTAAAATAATCTACTCTATGCATAAATGAAACCTAAATCATAGCGAGCTCTATCTACTTACTACAACTCTATATCTATCTAACACCCCTCCTCCCCCACCCCCACAATGAATATCGACCAATCACGTTTTGCTTGATTTGCGGAACCAGCGTTGCAGTCGGGAAGAAAAGCAATGTGGCACCTCCCCGCTGATTTTCCTTCTGGCAGAATCTACACAACACATCAGCCCCATTGAACAGCCTATCATGCCAGCCAACACATGAGGGGCAGAGTTTTACTCTGTGTGTGTTGTAACTTGCATATATATTTATTCCACTTGACGCACACACAGGCATGGCGTAATCTCCACTGGGGACCGGGGGAAATGTCCCCCGCACTTT